>NC_080383.1:15630678-15930678 GCF_014773155.1 Arachis stenosperma | reverse complement strand
AGTTCTTAATAAAATTAAAATAACAGAAATAAAGATAAATACCTTGTCACTCTTCTTCTAACTCTAAGTTCTTGCAACATTATTCTTTAAATAATAAATGTACTAAGTTAGTAACTTAAATGATTAGCTTATTGGTTATTCTAAATTTTTACAAGAAAAAAGTCATGGGTTTAATACTCTCTTCCTTCACTACACATATAATTTTTAACTATATATTATATAATATATTATGGGTGCAGGTGGAGTAGAGTAGGGTCTACCCGCAAGCAAACCTGCACCCGACTCTACCCGCAAGTAAACCTGCACCGCACCTACCCTATCTACAGTGGGTCGAGTAGACAACCCTATTCGATCGGATTGAGTTGGGTTGGGTACCTGTGGGTAAGATACATATTGTCAGCCCTAGTTGTGAGCATGAGCTTGCCACTTCTCATTTCTGCCTTCTTTAATAAACCTTTGACATATTTGGTTTGGTATAGGGTGAGTGAGATGGGTGAGCTCTTCTTGACTTCAATTTCCAGAGAATAATTGATTTCCCCAAGAGCTTTGAACGAAAAAGTTCTATTCAGCTGGGTCATTAGCTGGTTGATTTCAGATTATGAGGTTCAAGTAACTAGAATGTTATCAACATAGGTAAGGATGTAAATTGTTGAGGTGGGTACGAATCTTGTGAAAAGAGAGATGTCTGATTTGTTGTTGGTGAAGCCAAATTTGTGAAAAGTTGAGCTTAGCTTGGTGAACCAATTCCTTGGGGCTTGCTTGAGCCCATAGAGAGATCACTGGAGATGACACACTTTATGAGGTTGTTAGTTGCTGCTAAGATACAAACCCTTCAGGCTACTCCATGTATATGTTTTCATGTAGGTCATCATTTAAGAACGCATTATTGAAGTCGTATTGGTGGATTTTCCAACCCTTGAATAGAGCAACACTGATCATTACTCTTATAGTTGTTGATCTTACTATTGGCTAATGATTTGATCGTAGTCTATACCTTCTTTCCGTTGGAATCCTTTGCCAACCAACCATACTTTGTACCTTTGAATGGAGCTGTTGGCTCTTGATGCGAAACACCCATTTACAGCCTTTGGGAACATGCTGGGTTAGGGAGTCTACTAGAGTTCAGGTGTGGTTCTTCATCAAGACTTCAAATTCATCATTCATGGCTTCCTTCCAGTGAGTGTAAGCAAGGGCTTGAGCTACTGACTTTGGCAGATTGTTTGTGAAGTCAACATCACCTGAGGCTAATGCAGCAAATACCTTTGTCTTGAAGATACTATTTTTGCTTTGAGTTTGCATGTTGTGAGTCTTTCTCACAGGATTAAGATGTTGTTGTTGTCTTGCTGGCTCAATAGTGTGTAAGTGAGGTAATATATAACTTGTAGGATTTATCACATTGAAGATCTTTGGTCCAACAACAACCTTCAAAGGTATTGTCTCAATAGAATCTGCATTTAAAATTGCATTAATAGTAGGATTAACAGATATAGGAAGTAATGAATTTGACATGTTATTGATATTGTTAGAAAAATTATCATACATATCTATATGATTTGTGTTGAGAGGGGAGGGTGGTGGCCGGTGGGTGAGTTTGGGTGAGTATGTTTTGTAGATGAATTAAGATGGTGAGATAAGAGTTGGAGAGTGTGTGAAATTATATGATGAGGCTGCAGTGTTTGGGAATAATACTAAATAGAAAAATTTTGCTTTATGAAAAATGACATTCCTTGAGATATACACTTTGTCGGAGGGTGAGATACATTTATATTCTTTTTGGTACTGTCTATTTCTAATGAAAATACATTTGTAAGGTGAACTTGTTTTTATTGTAAGGTCTTTGTAGAGAAAAACATGCACACTCAAATAGTTTGAAAAACTCATAGTATGGTGTAGAATATGACTTTTAGGGAATTATAAAAATGCTAGTTGAACTTGTGAAAACATGACCATACTATGTGTCTTGTTCTTCTACAGAGTTGGCAGTTGGCATTAGGCCCTATTTCCTTGCCACCATGAAGATGAAGATCTTCCTCCATGAGTGAATTTGTCTCTGCCTCTTCGACCATTGTATCCTCTATCAGAGTCACAATTGTAGATTTCATAACCAAAATATTCACAAGTTTCTTTTCTATTATCTAGATCTTTACGCACCATATTTGCTTGTGTCACTACCATTTTTGTTTTCTTGAACCTTTTACTTTTTCTTGAGTAAGAAGTTATGATTCGAACTTACTCACAGTCATGCTTTGAAATTATCCTTATTCAACTTTATTGTGGCTGAAAAATTTGCAATTGATGTCATTTTTTAGTTCACTTGAGCTTGCGGTCGTGGCTGTGCAGCAGTGAGTATTGAATTGTCCATGAATCAGAACGAGAATTCTAATATCATATAAGGTATCAATGATGTTAAACTGAAAAAAAAAAGAAACAATAAAGAAAAAAAAAAGAAAATAAGCGAGAAAGTGAAAGAGAATAGGTGTTAGAGTCATGTGAACTGTATGAATTGAATCAGTTACAAGAGAGGTCATTGTTGACTGTTGTAGCCTCTAACAAATTGGATATTGACTATGCAGTCATTCTAACTAATTGATAACCAATTTGCTGCTATTTCATAGTGGGTTGGATTTTGGATTTAGGTTTGGATTTGCATGAAGTTGAGTTAGGATTGGAATGGATAATTAAGGATAAATTTGGAAAAAAAATTGACTTCTTGTAGACTATCAAAAAATTAAAGTTTAATTATTCTATTGATCCTTATACTTTTACCAAATTTATAATTAAATCTCTATACTTTTTTTTCTTTTTAATTGGGTCCCTATACATTGCTTTTAATTTTATAATTAGGTCATTTCTAGTATAAAAAATTAAATATTAGAATTAACTGAATATTTTTTCACAGATTAAAGGTATTTATAATTAATTAAAAATCTAGTTAGATTTTTTATTGCATGGATTTTGAGAAAAATTTTCTGTTAATTTTAATATTTTTGACATGAAAAGGACTTAATTATAAAATTAACAACAGTATAAGGACTCAATCAAAAAGAAAAAAATATAATGACCTAATTAAAAATTTAGTAAAATTATATAGACCAATAGAATAATTAAATAAAAAATTAATAACAAAGGTAGAATTTAAACTTATTTCAAACATTAGGAATAAAATTAAATCAAATTAAATATTAAAAATAATTTTAAAAATTTTTAAAAACATTAAAAATAAAAAAAAATATACTTCATCTTTTCTTTTTTAATCACTAAGTGAGACTGCTTTAATAAGATAGCATAAGCCAAGGGTTTGGACTTTGGACAACATCTAAAATAGAGCTAAACAGAAAATCAAAACTAAAACTCAAAATTAATTAGATTTGACAACAAATAAGCAACAACCAAACTACAAGTAGAGGATATCACCTGCAAAAATTATATCCGAGTCATTATGCTGACCTTCGGCAATGCCATTAGCCAGCAAAAAGGAATCACTTTCCTCAATGAGACAATGATCAGATACACTTCTACTTCACCCAACCAACACCAAGTTATGATATGCTTCTAGCTACTTTCCATTCATCATGTGCAGACGGATTAGCTAAAGAATTCAATATTCAAATAATTTAACTTTTTTTAATGTTTAATAAGAAACTAATTAAAAAAAAGAGTTATCTTTTAATATATTCTAATTTTTAGGATGAGGAACGAAATCAATTTTTGAAAATAAATCAGTGCACGTTGATTAAGAAAAGAATGACAATAATATTAATCTATTAAAATAACAGAATTTCTAACCTTAACAGAGGTGATTTAGTTACTCATAATTTAAAAAAAAAAGTTAGAGTTGTAAAAAATCTAAAAAATACGGAATGAAAAAAAAAGAGAAGAGAGCTCGAAAGACTAAATCTTTTTTCCTTTTATATCTAGTCCTAACTGATTTGAAAATAAAATAATAAACCCTAAAATATATTATTTTATTTTAATTAAAAATTAAAAACTAAAGCTAAACAAAGCCTTTCGTGTAACTTGAAAACGTATTGGCGTTAAACGCCAGTCTCAGCGCTTAGCGTTGCTAGAGCAGGGAACTTTTCCTTAGTTCCTGGATGTCTGGCGGCGTTTAGCACCACTAGCGCATGGTTCTGAGTACACTTTATGAGATAGCTGGTACTAAACGCCGAGTCGTGGCGTTTAACGCCAGCTTCACAGAGTACTTGCGCGAAGCACGAGGCGCTTGGCGCACCAGCTTGACAGCATCAAATTTCTTCATTTTTCTTCTGCACAAATTCTATCACACTCGCCCAAATTCTACCTGAAATTAATAAAACCACAATGCAACTCAAAGTAGCATCCAAACTGGCTTAAAACACAAAAATCTAATAAAAACTCCAAAAATTCACATTTAAATTACTAAGAAAATATAGAAAAGATGTTCATGTATCAATACTAATAAAAATATTCTAAAAGATATTATTAACAAAATAATCTTTTTAAATAATTTTAATATTTGACAAACATGGTTATCACTTCACTAGAGTCTATTTTCAAAGTATAATGCTGAAATGACCACCAAAATTAAATGATTTAACTCATTCTAAAAGTAAATTATTGATTTAACTATTAGAATTGAAAATTGTTAAAATTAATTCAAAATATCATATAAGTAATTTATTTTCAGAGTTAATCAAATCATTCAATTATGGTAACTACTTCAGCATTATACTCATCAAAAATGAATTCCAATAAAGTGATGAACATGTTTATCAAATTTTAAAATTATTTAAAAATTTTGTTATCGATAACATCTTTTAAAATTTTTTATTATCAGTGAATTTTTTACGTACAAAATTAGTAATTCACTCAAAAATAAATAAATAAAGTTGTGTATTGTTTAAATAGTATAGTATCCCATCTATTATATAACATTTATTTAAAAAAATGTCTAATTCTATCGATAAATGAAAGGACGTAATACTATTTGAACACATGTTTTTCTTCATCAACTTAATAAAAACCAATTTCAGCAACTTGTTTTTCCTTTCTTCTTCTAATCAAATATTTCTCTTTTCACTAGAATACAATATGTTGTTCGAATTGGTGGGTTTGTTTATTTAACAAATAAAAATCTTTGTTCAATAACATTAGACTAAATAAAATTAAATCTTTCAGTGAGGCGGCTGAGACTTTAACTGAGTATATCTAAGATCATGCATCCTTTTTTTTGTAATTAAGCATGAGTTTAAATCTCACTAGAAAAAGTAGATGAATTTTTTTTTTTCGGGTCAGGGAGTAGATGAATTCTAAATGTGTGTGAGTTGTAGGGAAAAAACATCTTTTTTGTGAGGAAAACAATGAGTCTCGTTTTGGTCCGGTGTCTTCTTTTTTTTTTCCTTGTTCAGGTTATTTATGTCATTTCAAATACATCAAAAAGATACATGAATAAGTTAATAAAATGGGCCTCATTTTTGTTTTGGTCCTGATATAGGTATATAGCCCCAAAGTCTATATCTGTCTATAGTACATCACATTCACGCCATGCTATTAATTCTTGACGGAGTTTCAGTTTTAGAAACTAGATCACTCACTAGCCACTACATTAAGGCCCATACTTAATTTGAAATCCAAAACATGTCACCACGTATTTAATCATAACACTTGGTCCTAATATAAGGCCATCTCCAGTGAAAAACTCATCTTAGATTTTTAGTTTCTGTTTATGGTCTAACTGTCATAAAAAATAACTTTATATTAATTTTTGTGTCATAAACAGTAAATAAAAACTCAAAGCATCTCTCTCTTCTCCATTAAGAGAAACTAACTTTAGTCATTTTTGTGGTCCTACTTAATTAATTAATTAAAATACTTAAAATTAATGTAATTAATTTTCTTCAATAATGTAATTTAAATATTTAAATTTAAAAATAATTCACTATTAAAAGATATTAATATTAAATAAATTTATATATAACAATAATACACAATATATAATTCGGGGTTACACTAATTTGTAAAATTACTTAATACAAAGAAAAACATAATTAAGCTCTATAGTTGACGACAAGCATTGTGAAATTGCCATAAGTAATTGAAGAAAGAGTTGAGTTGGTTTGGATCCATTTTTTTTTATTTCCGAACAAAAAATAATATTAGCAGGACTTTGATTTCGTAAACTTGAAGAAGATGAAGAAGAATAGTAGAAAGTGTGAATATTAATTTATTAATAATAACGGTAACATAGTAACGACTAGTTTCCAACGGCTAATTTTGTAACGGCTAATTTTGCAATGGCTAATTAAATATAATAATATAAATAATTAATTAAATAAAAATTTAATTATTTAATCTAATTAATTATTTTAATTATTTAATATAATTATTTATTATAATATAATTATTTAATATAATTAATTAAAATTTTATATAATTATTTATTTAAATAATAACTTGCCATTTGGCAAGTTGTTATTGGCTTCTCAAAGTCCCCATTCAGAGGGCTTGGTTCCTCTAAAAATCCGTGTGGAGACCTTCTCTTCTTTTGCTCTAACGGCTAAGACCTCTTTGTGTCAGAAAAAGTAAAATTGAGACTCATGCATTGGACATGCTCTAAGTGATCGGTTATTTAGATCACATTAATATTAAAAAGACAATAAAAAATCAGCTTAAATAATTAAAATTTATCTTATTTAACATTCATTAATTCTAGCGAATATTAAATAAAATAAGTTTAGATTGTTTAAACTGATTTTTTATTGTCTCTCAAACATTATTGTTTAGATTAAGTATCATATCTTAGATTTAAAAAGTTAAAAAACGATAACTAGTGGCATGTGATCTAAAGTGAGGAACTGAATTTAGGGTATTTAATTACTTTACAAGTCCTTATAGTTTTATTTAATTTTTAATTAGGTCTTTATACTTTTTTTTCTTTTCAATTGGATCCTTATATAATATTTTTTTATAATTTAGTTCCTGTTATGATAAAAATATTTGAAATAAAAAATATTCCATTAAAAAAGTAAATATTTTTATTATTAGAGTTAAAAATCTAATGAAGGACACCTCCATATTTCTAGAATTTTAAAATAACATTGACATTTTTTTTCAATTTATTTTAAGGTTGATTCCTTGATGTTATTGATGTAAAACTTATTGTTGATTGGTTTATGAGCAGATTAGAAATAAATATGGCAGGAATTGAATTGAAATGTTGAATTGATTTTTGAATATAAATATGAATATGCAGGAGTTTTATTAATTGTTGAATTAGATTATGAATTAGTGTCCCTGATTATAAATTTTGTTGATTGTTGTTGCTATAATGATGCAAGAGTTGCTGCAAATTGTTATGAGAACTGTCAGAAACACAGTGGACACAGGAAGAACTGTTGTGTGCACCATTCATAAACCTAGCATTGATATATTTGAAACTTTTGATGAAGTGAGGAGTGATAAGATAAAAGTATCTGCATTTTATATTTTTTTTCCTTTTCATTGGACTTGAATCTGACATATCTTTACTTAATATTTTCTCTCTCCATTGGACTTGAATTTGACATATCTTAATATTTACATGTGATTCTAGTTATTCCTAATGAAGCGTGATAGATAAGAAATCTATGTTAGGCCACTTGTTCATCATTCTAGCCATTTGTTATGTTATGACAGAGCATGTCTATATGATAGAAATAGTATTATATTCCAGTTGTATAGACCTTTTATGGATTGATTGGATCACAATTTGAAGATATAACTACTCTTATAGATAGTGAAGGCGGCAAGAATAACAGTTCATACATAGTTATTTTGGGATCAAGCATGACTTTATAGGATATGCTGCTATTGTGATTGCTAGAATTGCTGTGCTTTTTGCATTTATCTTTGCTTCTGCAATCAAGGCCCTTAACTTCCAAAAGAGATAGAGACACTTGATGAATTATTATTATTTGTATCTATGGTAATTCATAGTACTTTGCTTTTAGGAGCAATTATTATTTTCTTGAATGTTCAACTCTTCGTATACTCTTGAATTTTGAGGTGCAAAGTTTATGTAACTATCTTTTCTTTTTTCCTTCCAATTCTGAATAGTTTTTATTAACAGCAGTTTCCTATTCTACAGCAACTAACTATATTATCACATTGTTATCTCCTTGTAAATAGCTTTATCTTGTTGTATATCAGTTTACTTAGTTCCTTAACTATAGCTCTTGTATAGCTTTGACCGCATGTATATCTCCTACTTTATTGCATTCTGGTGTAATACCAAGGCTGTATAAAATTCTGATCACATCAATGAGAAATACAACTTTTTCAATCTTGATATGGTATCAGAGTCCTATTGGCTAACCCCCAACAGATCCAAACAACATGTCATTAAACAATCTTCTTTTCTCTGTATCAAACAATTCTACCTTTCTCAATCAAGTGCTAAGGCTGATTATCTCAAAACCTCTCTTCAAGATTTGCAAAAGGGATCATTAACCATGATTGATTATATTACACAAAAGATAAAGCTAGCCGATTCCCTTGCTGAATATGGCTACATAGTTCAAGAACAGGACCTGAAGAATTTCATCCTTAAAGGCCTTGACTCGTCCTATAATAATTTTTGAACCTCCTATGGTCTGATCTGCTCCAATTTCCTCTCCCTCTCATCAAATTTATTGAACCCCTTTTGCGTGAAAAGACTACCTTGGGTCATTCCCACTCTGGCCTTCTTCCTTTACCCTCCTCATCCGCCAATATTGCTCCGTCCTTCTTATCTCTGAACCTCAATCCTAACTCTCAACCTCAGCCTTCACAAGCTGCCACTACTCCTCCGAGATTATTTTGCCAGATTTGTGAAAATCCGAGGCACATTGGAAGGGACTGTTACAACCGTGGCAACTTCAACTTGTATCCCTCTCGCAGCAAGCCTCGTAGCAACAACAACAGGCGCAACAAGTAATACCTCAGGTGAGTGAGGGTCGATCCCACAAGAATTGATGGATCAAGCAACAATGATTGAGTGATTGGCTTAGTTAGGCAAGCAGAAAAGAGTTTTGAGATATTCAAAATATTTAAATTGAAAATATCGTAAGGCAGGCACGCAAGTAAATAAGTTGAAAATAAAATATTGGAGAAACAGTTAAGGTTTCAGAGTTATCTATTCTTCCGGATTAACTTTTCTTACTAACTATTTTAATCATGTAGGATTTAAGTTATGGCAAACTATATGTGACTAGACCCTAATTCCTTAGACCTTTCTAGTCTCCTCTAAAATTCATCGACTGCCAATACCTTGGTCAATTAATTCTAATTAAAGGGTGAAGTTCAAATTCAAGTTTATATGCCACAAAAATTCTAATTACCCAAAAATAAGAGGATTATATGTCACGTATCCTGTTAAATCCAAATAATTAAAATTTAGGAGAAATTATTTTTAAGCTGTTGTTCAAGTAAAGAGCTTTTCCAAGTTATACAAGAACTCAAATAGAAAGAGGGTCACATTTCCATTCCACCCAAATTCATAAGATGAAGAGCAAAAATAATTCTTAAATTATAAATCCATACATGAATTAAAATAAAAAAAGCAATAAAATCAATCCATACAAATAGACAGAGCTCCTAACCTTAACAGTAGAGGATTAGTTTCTCATAGAGAGAAAATAAGGATTCAGATAAAATGTACTTTGGTAGTCTTGAATTCCATCCAAAGTTCAATGTTGCATATCCTTTTATATCTAATCCTAATAAATTTAAAATCTATCTTCTAAAACTAAAATAATATCTTTTCCTAAAATGATATTTGAATTTAAATTAGAATTAATTAACAAGTCTTCAATTGATGGGTGGGGACCACTCGTTTTGTCCATTTTGTAGCTTCTAATCTGTATTTTCTGGGCTAAAAACTGAGTCAAAATAGCCCAGAAATTGCCCCCAGCATTTTTCTGCATTTTCTGCACGTGGCGTATGTCACGTGTACGCGTCAGTCACGCGTACGCGTCGCTGGTCTTCTTCACGTGTCACACGCATGTGTCAGTCACGCGTACGCGTCGCTGAGCAAATCTTCAAATCACGCGTACGCGTTAATCACGCACACGCGTCGCCATGGAAAGCTCCAAATCACGCGTACGCGTCAGTTACGCGTACGCGTCGCTCTTCGCTGCCATCTCCTTTGATTCTTGTGCTGCAGAAACTCCATCAAATCCAGCCGAATGTGACCTAAAATAAACAAAATTGTAAAAGACTCAAAGTAGCATCCATATTGGCTAAAAGATAATTAATTATTTATTAAACTCAACAAATTAGATGCAAATTCACTAGGAAAAGATAGGAAAGATTCTCACGCATCAGCAAGAGCCATAGGGTCTCCAAGTTTGTCATATTGCTAGTGCAAAGCCATTTGAATTAATTTATTCTGATGTTTGGTCATCTCCTACTCTCTCTAATTCTGGTTGTCGATACTTTGTTCTCTTTCTAGATGATCATACAAAATACTTATGAATCTACTTTTTATCGGCCAAATCACAAGTATTCTTTATCTTTGAGAAATCCAAAAAGATGATCGAAACACAATTTGACACTAAAATCAAACAACTACAAATTGATTGGGGAGGTGAATATAGAAATGTGTCTATATTTGTTAAAAATTTGGAATAATCCATCGTGTCTTATGCCCACATACTCAGGCCCAAAATGGTGCAATTGAACATCAAAATCGCACCATAGTTGAAAAGGGTCTCACCCTACTTGCTCAAGCTTCTTTACCCCTCTCTTTTTAGGAAGAAGCCTTTCACACCGCTTTCTGTTTGTCCAATCGTACCATCACCCTCACATTACACAATAAATCACCCTACCAACTTCTCTACCATAAAATTCCAGATTATAAATTCCTCAAAACCTTCGGGTGTTTGTGTTATCCTTATATCTGACCGTACAATAACAATAAACTGGAATTCAGGTGTCTTTCTTGTCTCTTTGTGGGTTACAGCTCCAAGCACAAGGGGTATTGTTGCCTACACATCCCTTCTTCTTGGCTATATATTGTTAGACATGTGATCTTTAATGAGAGCATTTTTTCCTACTCCGCTGCCCTCACCTCCTCTACTTTACCCACTACCTCCACCTCCATGCCCCCATGCATTTCCCTCCCTTCTGTCATTGACCTTACAACTGCTCCTTACTCCCCTACCCCGTCAGCTCCCCCTTCACCCTTTGCGCAACATAGCCCTACTCCTACTCCCTCACTTACTTCGTCTTCCCCCTCCATGACTACTTCAGACCAGCCATCTTCTCCCACTTTCGCATCTCCTACCTCGTCATCAGCATCATTATATTCACCCTCCCCTTCTCCTCCGCCACCTCCTCCACCGCCTCCTCCACCATATTACTATCGCTCTTCCTCCACCTCTACTCACTCTATGACTACTCGTGCCAAAACCAACTCACTCAAATCTAAACTCTTCACCGCCATAAAAAGCCCTCCTCCTCACCTTCCCTCGTCCCTTATTGAACCCAAAATATTCGCTCATGCCTCAAAATATCCTTACTGGCAAACCGCTATACAGGCTGAATATAATGCTCTTATGACTAATGGGACATGGACTTTTGTTCCAAATCCCGCTAATACTAATGTTGTTGGCTGTAAGTGGGTCTACAGGGTCAAACAAAAATCTGATGGGTCTATTGAATGGTACAAAGCTCGGCTTGTTGCCAAAGGTTTTCATCAAGAGGAAGGTGTGGACTTCTTTGACACTTTTAGTTCTGTGGTCCGTCCAACTACTGTTCGCATGGTTCTTAGTATTGTCCTGTCTCATGGATGGTCCTTTCGGCAACTAGATATTAATAATGCTTTCTTGAATGGTGATCTTGGTGAAGTTGTTTACATGGAGCAACCAAAGGGTTTTGTTGATCCTACCCACCAACTACATGTCTGTAAACTACATAAGGCTCTCTATGGCCTCAAACAGGCTCTCCGAGCTTGGTTCAATAAGTTGAAAAGCTTTCTACTTACTCATGGCTTCCGTTCTTACTACTTCGATACCTCTCTCTTTGGCTATCACCTCAATGGAATCACTACTTATATTCTTGTCTATGTTGATGATCTCATTATCATAGGAAACTCTCCCTCTTTCATCACCACTTTCATTTCCAATCTCAATCAGACCTTCTCCCTCAAAGATCTAGGTAACCTTCATTACTTTCTTGGTATTGAAGTCACTAGATCTCCTACCTTTCTTTTCCTCTCCCAAACCAAATATATCCGTGACATTCTTGACCGCTCCAAGATGACCACAGCCAACTCCATCTCCTTCCCAGTTGAACCCGGCTCGCGACTTACTCAGATTGGTGATCCTCTTGGTGACCCTCAGTTGTATCGTAGCATTGTTAGTGCTCTTCAGTATGTTCTTATGCTGTTAACCGTGTTTGTCAGTTCATGCATTCTCCTATTGAAATTCATTGGAAAGCAGTTAAAAGGATTCTAAAATACTTAAGTGGTACTTTTGGCTTTGGTCTCACTCTTTATCCTTCCAAGGATCATCATCTTGTTTCTTTTTTCGATGCCGGGTGGGCTAGTGCCATTGCTGGCAAGTCTTAACATGGCTTTGCTATTTTTCTTGGTGGTAATCTTATCAGTTGGTCCTCCCAAAAACAGAAAGTGGTTACCTGTTCTAGCACTGAAGCTGATGAGTACCGTGCCATAGCTTTTGCTACCACTAAATTGGATTGGCTTCGTGAGCTTCTGTGTGAACTTCATCTCTCTACTGCTACAGCTCCTATGTTACTCTGTGACAATATTAGTGTCATTTTTCTCAGCTCTAATCCAATCATATAAAAATAGATGATCACTTTGTGAAGGACCAAGTTGATGCAGGTGATCTTGTTATTCGTTATGTGCGCTCAACTGATCAATGAGCCGACATTTTCACTAAAGCCGTAGGAACATCACAGTTTTGCGAGCTCTGATCCAAGTTGCATGTTCTTCCATGACCATGAGCTTGCAGGGGGTATTAACGGCAGTCTCCTATTCTACAGCAACTAACTATATTATCACATTGTTATCTCCTTATAAATAGCTTTATCTTGTTGTATATCAGTTTACTTAGTTTATTAACTATAGCTCTTGTGTAGCTTTGATCGCATGTATATCTCCTACTTTGTTGCATTCTGGTGTAATACCAAGGCTGTATAAATTTTGATCACATCAATGAGAAATGCAACCTTTCCAATCTTGATAGTTTTAGGTGTTGTTGCATTATTCTGTTAGATACTTGACACCACTGCATCCGTTTTGGTCCATTTAACAACAGCATGCCGGCGCATGAGCATTATTCCAAAGACATATTTGATGGAGAATTGCTTCCAGCGAGTAGTCCATAGACTTGCCCCACTGATCATGTATTCTATGCATATGTTATATGGGGTTTGCCCTTTAGCTTTATATCCAACTGCTCAACTACGTTTGTAAATCACACCATTGTTGTAATTTATAATTACTAAGCTGTAGATAGTTGTTTACATATCATTCTTGATTCTTCAACCAATTCAGAGGTTATATGAATGACTTTTGTAATAGTTTCATAATGAAATGAAAAAATGTTGAATTATTATGAACATTGATGTAAATTTGAATTTTATTATCAAACATGTCCAGCAATTCATGTGCCATTGGATTCTAAAGTTGTTTGAGTATGATTGTCAATGTGAAATTAAAATCTTATGATAAAAATTAAAAAAGAAAAAATAAATGCGCACTGATAATTATTATTATTTGTTGTAACCAAATATACATTTATTATTATTCAATTTTAAGTTAATACAAACCTAAAGGAAGGAATTTTCTAACAAAATTTTCTAGATGAAACCATATGAAACATTTTATCATTTTCATTTTCATGCCTTGAGGAAAGGGGTGGCATCGATTTAGTGTTTCACACTTTCACTTGTTTTGTTGAATGTTGATTAACCAACTCACCTAGCCCTTTTTCATCGTTTTGGTACTCTGTCACAAAACGGCATATTGTGAAACCAAAACGACATTCTTTGGTTCTCGCTTCGATAGAAAGTAGCAAAACAAAGAAGAAAGTTTCTTCTTTGAGATGGTAGATCCTCCGCATGTTCTTTTCTCTCGCACTTCTCATTCTAAGCCACGTAATTTAACTCATTCTACTCATTACTACTCTTCACTATGTGTGCGTGGAAGTTTTAGAGAAAGTAGAAGAGGAAAATTGAGAAAGAGAATGAAATTATTAATGATGGAAGATAAGGATATATAAGTAATTTTATAATTCACTAATATTTTTTTAGATGTTTAACATTAATATGGATTAAATTGAAAAAAATTATATAGTATAAAGATCCAATTAAAAAATATATAAGAATCTAATTGAAATTTAGGTGAAATTATAAGAATTTGTAGAAAATTAAACTTAAAAAAAAAATTAAAAGTTTTAGATTGATCTAATGAATCGTACTCATGAATGAGTCTAATGCCATTATTCAAATCAAGTTAATAGAGGTCGTGTTTGACAAGGTCTAATTAAATTTATTAAATTATTTAATAATTTTTAAATATCAAATTTACATAAAAATTGTACGTGAATTTTTATCTTTTTGGATTGTATTAAGCGATCTGAATTAATAAATTACCTATAAGTTATTACAAATAGCCTTACTTGAATGAATTGTACTATTTGTTTTATATTTTTTAGTTTGTGAACAATTAATATGACAAATATTATAAATGAAAAGGAACAATAAAATTATGTCCGATAAATTCCAACCAATTTTACTATTCGTTTGTTTCTTAATTAATTTGTGAACAATTAAGATGACAAATATTGTAAATAAAAAGGAATAACTTGGCTTTATAAATTTCTCAACTTCTGCATAGTGATGTGAATCACTTACGGTTGTGATGATTTTATGTATATAATATAGGATATATAGTTATGTTATGCATACATATAAATGTATGGTCCGAAAGTTAGATGCACGTATGGGCCAAAAAGAATTATTAGATGCACGTGAGCGTCAATTATAACTCGAATTTACCTAATATACTAGCTAAATATTAATTATATTGATCGATACGTACCATTATGCTCAATTGCTCATGTAGAGTTGTAGACACACTCAACTAGCTAGTCAATTAGATCAATATAGGTTTTTTTTTTTTAAACAAAGAAAGCGGAACAATAAAAAAAATAAATTTAATAAGAAATAAATTAGAACATATAAATTGTTAATTCAGTGTCATCTCTAACATTGTCATCAACAATAAAAAAATCAATATTAATCCATTTTTTATAGTTCAAAAACATCTTTCATTGTATGATTTTGACCCTTATTTTTTAATTGAAAATTCTGTCATTGTATTTCAACCAAATGTTCTAAATTATTGTAAAAAATTCAGTCAGCCACCTCTTTTATTTCTCTTTTTTATTAGGCATGCCAGACCAATTCTCAAACAGTTCTTTAATGGTTCTCAAAACAATCCAAGCTCTATCAAAATACTTTAGCCAAGCGCACCATACTTGTCATATAAACTCACAAGAAAGGAATAAATGATGCACAAATTCCAAATTCTTTTTACATAGAATACACATAGTGTCATTCTAATAAAGAATGCCTAATTTACTTAACCTCTCTTTAGTATTCACTCTACCTACTAGAATAAACAATTAAAATAGTTCAATTCTCGAAGGTACCACCAACCCTCTCCAAATTGAACTTGTAAAACTATAGCTCATAATATCTTATGAAAATGTCTCCGACTGCAACACCTGTATAAATGAGTTAGTAGAGAAACACTTTTATTATCAAATTACCATACAACATTATCCTCTCTACTAGTTGACAACTTAACTAGCCTTAATCTCTCATGAAGTTGGTAAACAAGTTCCAACCCTCACCGTAACAACTCTCTCCTCCAATGAAAATTCTATATATAGTCTAACCCATCCCAAAACCCACAGTCCTCTATCACAGATCCTTGTTGGTTTGAAATAGAGAAGAACCTTGAAAAACTCGCAAAGGACCACCTTGAACCCAATTATCTTCCCAAAAAAGAGTTCTTCTTCCATTCCCTACTTTCATTGCTAATCCACTTATAATTTTTTCTTTCACCTATTGTTCTTTTATATTCAACTCACAAATGTCTTTCCACATGCTACCTTTTATAGGTAAAATCTGATGTGATAACATTGTATTAGGGTTCAAATTATTATAGGAGCATACAACCTTTTTTCATAACGGACACTCCTTATTTAAAAATTTCCACCACTACTTAAACAGAAGCGTTGTGTTCCTGAGCACTGCATCTCCGACCCCCAACCTTTCAGCCTTTTTCGGCGCCTGAACTACTTTCCACTTAATTAAAGATATACCATAGTTCCCATCTTCATTACTCCACAAAAATCTCCCCTGTAATGCAATCAACTTGTTTGCAACTGCCTTCGCCATCTTGTACAGACTAAGGTAATAGACTGATAGACTATTCGGCACTGACTTGATGAGAACCAGCTTACCTGCTTTGTTTAGAACCTTCACTTTCCATAAGCTGAAATTTTCTTCCACCTTATCCATAATCTGTTTCTAAGTTTTCACCAAACGCGGATTTGCTTCTAGAGATATCCTGAGGTATCTAACAGGTAAGACCGCTTCCTTGCAACCCAATAGGACACACGCGTGCGCCACCTGCTCCTGCTCATAATTAATCGATATCAGGTTCGATTTGTCAAAATTGATACTCAGACCAGACATCAACTCAAAACACTACAACAGTTTCTTATAGTTTATAATTGTCTCTGTTTCTGGAAGGCAGAACAAGATAGTATCATTTGCAAATAGGAGATGTGACAACTCAATATAATCTCTCCCAACCATTAAAGGAGCAATTCGTCCATTCCTTACTGCTCCCCCAACATCCTATGCAACACATCGACGACAAGAACAAACAAGAGAGGAGAAAGTGGATTTCCTTGTCTGAGGCCCCGCTCCATTTTGAACGGCTTGGAAGGTGACCTATTAACCAGAACTGACATAGTGGCCGTACTGACACATTCCGTCATCCAATCCCTCCATCTTCGTCGAAGCCCATCTTCTGTAACATAAAATCCATAAAACTCCACCTGACTCTATCATATGATTTTTGAAAATCTAACTTTATAATTGTTACCTTCTTCCTACGTGTCTTGAGCCATTGAACTGTCTCACACGCAATAAGGGCGTCGTTATGAATTTTTCTACCCTTCACAACCTGGCATTACTGACCTCATTCTTCTCACCAATACCTTTGATATCACCTTATAGACACACCCAACCATACTGATCGGCCGAAAGTCCTTGATCTCCTTAGCACCCACATATTTCGGGGCTAGCGTCACCCACGTGACATTCGCATCAGCTGGTAGTTTTCCCATCACAACTATAGTGAACTCCTGACCAATCTCATCCCAGCACTGTTTGATGAAGTTCATATTGTACCTATCATTACTTGGGGTTTTAGAAGATTCGTAGTTCCACACTGCCTCCCTAATTTCATTCGCAGATAGCATTACCTCCAATGCTATCGCTTCATCTCTATCAATTTGCTTCACTAACCCACCTCGAAAACCAATCCTCGGAGTATAATTCTGTCGATAAAGATCTTTATAAAATCCTTTAATTGTAACTTTTATTCTATTTTAATTTGATTTCACACTAGTCGTCCATGAATCATCAGAACATCAATCCTATTATTCCTTCTTTTAGTCGAGGCTATGTTGTTAATTAGTAGAGATTTAAAATATGAATTATTGTTATTATTATTAACAAATATCTCGAAAGCACTTATTTATTAGGCTTTTTAAGAATAATTAAAAGTTGTTCATTTTAAAAAATGTTTAATTACTCTGCAGGTCCCTATAGTTTTACCAAATTTTCAATTAAGTTCATATTTTTTTTTTCTTTTTAATTGAGTCTCTATACCATATAATTTTTTTCAATTTAGTCCCTACCGTGACAAAAACGTTTAAAATAATAGAATATTCTATTAAAAAAATGAATATTCTCACATTTAAAAAAACTAATCAAAGATACCATCATATTTTGAAAATTTCCAAAAATCCCTTATTATTTTGTCCCACACTCATCCCGTCCTAACCCAGTAGCCCTAACTTCTTGAGCTCCCACTGGATCCACCGTAAGGTCCTGTTGCGGCATCTCCTCTGCTCGGCGTCCCTCCCATGCTCATCACCACTAGAAGAAGGCCATTCATCCACTACCAGCAACAGTCGACGGAACAAAGATGAATCAAGGTTGGAAGTGTTAGCGACAAATCTTGGAACTTTGATGCCGTAACAAAAATCACTTGAGATGTGGTTCTTTCTCCTTCAAATATCTCAGCATTCTGAACTTTCCACAAGACCCACACAGCGTTGCAATTAACGTTAGCTTCACTCTCCTTCTTGTCCCAAACTCATCGATGCGCACACTGCCAGCCACAAATCGGTAAAATTTTCAAATTGCTGCTGCGAGTTAATGGACTCAAAGCCTGATTCAGCAGGACCACAATTAAGCAAACAATTTCCGAAGAAGTTCTGCATCTTGAACTTAGGTAGGGGCGAAATAACCTTATTTTTCCTTACTCAGAATCTATATGCATTTTTTATTTTGGAAATTTTCTTTTAGATTTGTTATCAATAATACTAAGTTATTTTTGATGTTGCTGGACCATTGACCTGTAATTTGGAGGTCTTAGCATGTACCCCCAAAAAAAAGCTTCATATTTGCTGATGAAAACATGCATTGGACGGATACTTTTGTTTTATCTTTTTTTTTTAATTTTAATTCTAAGCTTTCATTTTGGGATTCGGACTGTGAATGCAAGCCTGAAAAATTAAAATTTGAGCTAATTAATAGTTTGAAAAAATTATAACATTTTGAGAATGGGGTCAGTCGGGATAAAGCTAAGAAAATTTCACCTTGTTAGACCTAATAAACTCTCTCACTGCTTGCAATTTCACCATTCCAAGGGGAGATGTAATAGTAGTTTTAATACCTTGAACATCTTCAATTGGATTATCTCTGTCGAGGTATAATCTCTGGTTTGGTTTTATATCTAGGCCTTCAATTATGGCAAATTCCTTCAATAAATGACCTACAAGCTAATATTATATGCAAACATACTTGTCTTATCACAAGCATCTTGGATGGCTAGGTATTGGATGCTTTGCTTAGTGGAGGTAGTTTTTGCAGTAGTGACCATTTGGATGTAAATTCTAATTGAATATAAGGTGCAAAAAATAAAAGGGTAATGCTTCAATATTGTTCCTGCGAGATAAAGCTTAATATGTTTAGCAGTAAATTCTGGTCATCTGCTCACATATTTGAGTTTTATGCTGAGTAGGATTCATTCTTAAGGTGCTTCAAGTCAATTCGACCAGAACCTAAGAATTGGAATATTTATTTATTTCCTTTGTGGTACTTTGGAGTTGTAATTCGATATTTGGTTCTGTTCCCTGCAAGATCAGCATATTGCTTTTACCATATTTGCTTACATGTGATGCATCATATGGTATTACTAATGAAATATTACTATTTGCCTAGCTAAGTTTAGATAATACTTATCCTTATAGAGATATTCTTTGATGCTGACATTATCGAAAAGAAAAAAAAAAGAGATTTAAAAGGACATAATTTGATCTTCAGTTTTTAAAATTTGATGTAACATGTTTATGCATATGTTAATTTTTTAAAAATATGATATTAGTTGAATACCTATTTCTTGAATTGATTTTTGAATTTTTTTATATGATGGTTTAGGGTTTACAATATAAATATTCATGTACAAGAATTTTGTTAATTGAGAAATTGACATATGATTTAATTTTGCTGTGAACATCGTTAGCTGTGTGCATCCAGATCATTTTGTATATACAAGCTGAAACTAAGTCGTTGCATATTGAATGGACCAAGGGTTTTTGTACAGACATTTTGTTCCTAGAAATGACTTTCTCAAACGTGGAGACTTGCAAAGTGCAAGGTTTTATGTTCATGTGCAGCTGGCACTTGGTGGAACTTTCACAGACATTGCAATGTGGATTTTCTATCCATTCAATGGACCAACTACTCTTAAAATTGGAATGAAAAACATACCTTTTGAGAATTGGCTTATAATTAAGATTTGGTGCTATTCATTTGATATTATTTGTTGTTGTTGATTTGGGTTTTCATTAAAATTCTTAGTGTATGTGTTTTTTGATGTTACAATTTATCATATCTTCTAGGAAAATATTTTGTTGTGGCAAAGACGGTGTGAGGATGCATTGTATTCGCTGCTCACTTTTGGTGTTCGACGGCCTGTGCGTCACTTGGCATCAGTTGCAATGGCAAAGATCATATCTAAGGGAGATGAAATATCTGTTTATGCTAGAGCAAGCAGCCTTTAGGGATTTCTTTCTAATGATTCTTGTTACCATAAGGAAAATTCATTTCTTCAATATACTTGTTTTTGAGTTTTTGTCAGCCAAATTGGTTCTCTTGTTTGAGGAACTATATAGAACTCAATTTTTGTAAACAATTTTAGTTATTATTCTATCAATGATTCTTGTTACCATATGCCATATGCAAATTCTTTCATTGTGTTGGTCATAATAAATACTTGAGTGATGAAAATTGAATTTTATATTATACTTATTACTACTATTTTTCTGCTTCATTTTATCCATTATTTTTTTTGTATATTCTTAAGATAAGATATTTTGAAAGTAAAAAAAAAAATAAAGAGACGGTATTTTTGGTACAATTTATATATAAATAAGAAAAAATAATAGTGATAAAATAAAAGGAATTACAGAAATATTTTTTATGTCGTAGAATTATTAAATAGAGATTATATGAATATCTTTCATTGAATATTAATAATTTCTCTAAATTTTCAATTAAGTTTCTATATTTTTTTTTCTTTTTAATTAGGTCCCTAGGGGTATACAAGTAATTTTACAATTCACTAACATTTTTTTAACGTTTAACGTTAACAAAGACTAAATTAAAAAAAAATGTATAAGAATCCAATTGAAAAAAAAAAGTATAGGGACCTAATTAAAAATTCGATAAAACTATAGAACCTGCAGAATAATTAAACCTTTATTTTTACATTACTCCCACAAAATTATAATAACCCTTCTCTTCTTCTAGATATGCTTATTATTAGCTAGAGAAGTGCGCAAACGATAAACAAACGTTTTATGTACGCTATTTTGTACGGCAGAGGAAGAGGAGGGGTACCACTAAACAGAGTATGAAATGATTTCTTGAATTCTTGTTTGAGATTTTTTTTTTAAATTTGTTTTCTAATTAGGTGAAAAAACTGAAAATAATACCCAAATTACATAAATCGTGCTATATTATAATAAATAAATAAAAAATATTCTCCGTATATTAAAATTAATTACTAATATATTTGTGTATAAATATATGTATAATTTAATTTATTTTTAACATATATTTATAATTTAGCATATATTTTATACTGGTAATTAATTTTAGTAACTGATTTTAGTGTTTGTAAATATCCTACAAATTAGGTCATTAATTAATTACTAAGCCGACAACCTCAATGCCGGTTTTTAATTTACATATGGAACCTCAGCTGGTGAAGTGCGCTGATATGGGGGAGGGGAGTGCTACACAAAATGGTGGTGTCAGGGGGGAACAACTCGGACCCTCCGAGTTGAAGAAGCTCACGGACCGTCCGATTTCTGAAGAAGCCAATCGCACGGTCCGAGTTCCTACTTGCACTTAACACGCGTCGCTCTCTGGTTTTCCCCCCGAACGGTGCCCCTCTTTGAATAAAGAAACCCATTTGCTCTTCTCTCACCATCCGAAAACGAAAGCTGCACACACACTTCACTCTCAAACATTCTTCTTCATTTCTGAAGCTCATCTTTGCATGGTGGAGGAGAAGCAATCATGCCCAAAAAATTTAAAATTAAAGATGTTGATCGATGTGAGCTTCATATTATTCATTATCTCAGTGATCCTGATTATGTAAGTATTTTTTAATTATTTTTAAGTTTTAGAAATTTATTTATATTTATAATTATTAATATTCAGAATTTAATTATTATGATGGTGATTGTTGGTAAAAAATGCAGTTGATAAATAAAAAAATAGATGGATTATGACTAATATTTCAATATTTCTTAAATTTTTTAAAATTTTTTTTGCAGATTTTTAATAAGAAATATTATTATTAATAAGAAAACATTATCATTATTAATGATGAAAAGATTTCGGTAGGTATAAAAGAAGAAGTAAATAGATCTCTTATTCAGTAGAAAATGTTAATTTTTTTTAAATTTTTATTCATTTTTAGTATAATTATACGTTTTAGTTAATTAATCATATTTAAATATTTATTTAAAAAAGTAAGTATAACTGTTAGAGAAGAATTTAAATGTTTATGTTATTGTTATTGGTATTGTGACTGAGAAAAATGTTAATGTTTAATGATTAATAGGATTATTTTAATTAAGCCATGCTATTTTTTTAATTATGACAATGTTTATAGTTTTTAGAATATGAATGTTAATATTTTGTAGAATTGTTGATGATGGCATATACTGATTGTTAATATTTTTTATTATTGAGAAAAAAATGTGTTTCACAAATGAGTAATTAGTATTAAATAATATTTAAATTGTTGTAATATTGTTGAGAATATTCGTTAAGAATAAATAAATGTATAGGTCATGACTTTTATTTTTAATTATTAATAATATTAAGGATTAATTAAATAATTTTAGAAGTTAAAAGAATTAGTTATATAAGGATTTACTGAAATGATTGATGATGGTAAGTTAGTAACTGTTAATTATATGAGTAGTTATTTGTTATGTTTTTTTGTAGAAATTAAGAATGTTGACATGTAACCACCCAGTTCCTCCGGATCGGTACAACGATAGGGTGGAGGAGCATTTACGAATTACTGGGTTCTATCATGTGTCTCAGATTGGGATAGTTCAGTGTCAGAAAGCATTGGTAAATGCTCTAATCGAACGTTGGCACCCAGACACACATACGTTTCACCTCCCCATTGGTGAATGTTTTGTGACTCTTGAAGATGTGGCTCTAATACTTGGTCTTCCCACAGATGGTCTTCCAGTCACAGGGATGACAATGAGTAGTTTTGAAGCCATGGAGGCGGAGTGTCTGCTTCAATTTGGGGTTGCACCTCGTAGAGAGGACTATAGATCAAGCTGCATAAAACTGACATGGCTCCGGAATCTAAAAGAGAATTTAGAATTGAATGATGAAATCAGTATACAGAGGTATGTGAGGTGTCATATTATGTTGCTGAAGTTATTTATGTATTAGCCATGTGGACTATGTAATATTGTCTCATAACAGCCTAATATGCTACATTAGATATTTTTCTATTAATGTATTAACCATCGTATTATATAATGCTACAGATATGTTATAATATTAGATTGTCATTAATTACTAGGTATGTGAGGTGTCACATTATGTTGCTGATTGGGACGATACTGTTTGGGGATAAGTCTGGGGCAGGTGTGCACTGGAAATTTCTACCCTTGCTTCGTGATTTTGTCAATATTGGACAGTATAGTTGGGGTTCGGCATGCCTAGCACACCTTTACAGGGCGTTATGCAGGGCATCTCGTTATAACTGTAAGGAAATAGATGGTCCACTAACATTGCTGCTGGGTTGGGCTTGGATCCGATTGCCATATCTATTGCCGCTTCTTAGAGAACCCCGCAATTTTCCACTTGCAAACAGGTAATATTATGTTATAATGTATCCATTTCTTGATATTTAAGATTCAGTTGAGCTAATTGAGGACATCGTATTAGGTGGCGTAACTGGGAGCGTGGTGACCGACGATATAGATATCTGAAGCTAGCTCACTTTAGGAAGGCCTTTGATGAATTTCAGGAAGGCCAGGTGTGTTTTAATTAAAAAAGCATTACTTTTGGGAATATTGGGCTTCGACAAAACTATCAGTCATTGTGTTAGAGTTATGTATTGTGGGTTGTAATCATGAGTTTTCTTTAATTTTTCAGTTTGTCTGGGTTGCCTATGCTGTGGATCGTGTGGATCCGAATATAATTCCTGCTGAAATATACATGCAATCGGTTGTCTGGAGCGCTACAGTTCCATTGGTGTCATTTGAATGTATCGAGTGGCATGCCACGGATAGGTTCAGGCGACAGTTCGGTTTCGTTCAGGGAGTACCTTCTCAGGAACAGAATTTGGATAAGGCTCATGGAGAGATTCTGACTGGACCTAAAAATCTTAACTGGGCCACGACACCGACTCATTCAAATTGGGTAATGCATTGGACCAATAGGTATCACTACGTTCTTTCTGAACTTCCCATGCCTTCACAGCATCCGTTGGATACCTACCTGAACTAGTACCGATCAAAATATGGGGCCCGCTTAGCCTTGTCGAATCTTGCGGGTGAAGAGAATGATGAAGGTAACGAGGATCTGGATGTGGGCAATGAGGATATGGATGAGGGTAATGAAGATACTGATGAGGGTAGTCAGGATATGGATGAGGACAATGAAGAGCAGGAGCAACATATATCACCTCCAATTCCGCCTCCACAAGAACAACCTCTAGCCTCAACCCAGTATCTACCTCAGACACAGTTCACCCCATCATTTCCAGTACAGCAACAATATTGGGGTATGTCACAGTTTGAAATAGGTGATGGAACTTCTTTTAGCCAGTTGCTTGGGTTCATGTCTGCAGATGGAGCACATTCACAATATGGCGATCAGCCTGAGTTCATGCCTTGCAGGTATTCGTTGGATGCAAGGTATCCAGGCCATACCTCATCTGTTGCTTCTGGAGGCTTTGTATCTGTTGACTCTAGTAGGAGTGAGGGTAGACGAGGTGTTCTGAATAGTCAAAATCCTAACCGATGTAACATGGGACTCATTGAGGAAGATACTAACGCACTCGAACAAGAAACCGATGCGTATCTAGTAGATGACTCGGATGAAGAGGGCGATGACGACGAGGATGAAATTGAAGAGTTCGATGAGGATGAAGAATCTCGCAACGATGGTATTATGTTTACTATTTTGCTTTACATATTCCATGACTTATTTACTTTCTTTGCATAAATGGCATATCTTATTGGATTTTGCTTCTTGATTTGTGGTATTTATGTTGGGATTTGAATATGTAATGTGCTGCACATACTTGTTTATTCAAAATTGTTTGCAGGTCAGGCACGCAGTCCAGATGACAACGTCAAAGGTTACAATCTGAGGATTGATCCGCCACGTCGGAGTGCTAATCGTTTCACCCCTTTTGTCTTCAAAAAAGCGGCCAAGAAATGCAAGAACCTTGTGAAGGATGTAAAGTGGAAAATGAGAAAATAGTTCTTTCCTTTTATTTAGAGTTATTTGTATTTGTTAAACTTTATGTTTTGATGACTTTATGTAATGTTATGAGTTATATGTATTTGTTAGACATTATGTAGTTATATGTATTTGTTAGACATTATGTACTGATGACTTTATGTAATGTTTAGAGTTATTTGTATTGGTTAGACATTATGTAACGATGAAAATATTTTATCATTTAGACTTATTTGTATGTGTTGGACCTTGTATAGAGTACTTTATATGTGTTGGACATTATTGATGTATTAGCCATCTGGAGCATGTAATAATGTCTCTTAAAACCTTAATATGATACTACAGATATTTATCAATTAATGTACTAACCATCATATTATATAATGCTACAGATATGTCATAATACTAGAGTGTCATTAATTATAATGTTACATATAGCAAGTCATGTTACCTCAATTTGCTCAGTCAGGTTTTATTATACAATATCATATTAAAACTGTGAACCTAGGGGGCTTCTCTGTTGGTATTTGAACCAACAGACCGACGGCATCTGCTTCGACTATGTCCCTCAGCACCACATAGAGTACATCGCCTAGGACGACGTAACATCCTCGTGTCCATCTCATTCAGAAAACGCGTCATCCTGGGGCGACCTTTTGACACCCGTCGCATGTACAGATTCGGTATGAACCAAGGTCCGTTGTAAGCAGGCCATGTAGTGGGATTACCTAGTGGCCTAAACCGTGCTCGGTACACCCGCCGCACTTGATCCATCTTATACACATCATGAACATAAAGTCGCCAATCAAGACGCTGGTTAGCACAACATGCGAACACATGCCGACAGGGGATCCGGTCCACTTGGAACTCACCACAGTCACATCGAAGGCTACGTAGATCAACTGCAAACTCTAGCCCACTTGGCATCTCACGAACCTCAAAGACCTCATTCTGGCGGTCAAAGCAACTAACCTGTATGTTTCCTGATGCAAGTTGGTTTGCATGCAACTTCGATGTCACTATCTCAGAAAACACATGGCCAGCATTGATCCGAGCTTCCGCCTCCGCTCTTTTACGGGTGAACAACTCATTTAGCCTGTAGAATGTTGCCTTCACAAGAGCAGTAATGGGAAGATTGCGGGCACCCTTCAAAACTGAGTTGATGCACTCCACTAGATTCGTCGTCATGTGACCCCATCGGTACTCGCCATCAAAGGCCAGTGCGTACTGTTCGCGAGGAATTCGGTCTAACCAGTTTGTGTATGCCTCGCCGCGGTCCCTTAAACGCTGGTAACGCACTTCGTACTCCCGCACCGTCCTCGAATATCCTAGCAGATCAAAGCATGTAGAAAGCAAAGTAATTAAGATCAATAGATTTATTTAAGGCACATCTATTAATAATTTGCTTAAATTTAGTAAATGTTTACCGATGTTAACGACCAATTTTTGTAGGTAAGGTGCCTTGAATTTTCTCAGAAAATTCGACTCTATATGCCTAATGCAAAACATATGAAAAGCTCTAGGAGGTGACCAAGCTCCGTTACTTCGTTCGACAGCTGCATTGATGGACTCGTGCCTGTCAGATATTAGACCCACTCCATCCCGAGTAAAAACATGTTGACGGAGGTTACTTAGGAAAAAATGCCATGCATCAGAAGTCTCTCCCTCAACAATAGCAAACGCAATCGGAACGATATTGTTGTTTCCATCTTGGGAAACTGCCACAAGCAGACAACCCTTATACTTTCCGTACAAGTGAGTACCATCCACCTGGACAATTGGCTTACAATGTCTGAATGCCCTAATACAAGGGTAATAACTCCAGAATACACGATGCGAAACCCAAATATCACCCACCAAGTCATCACCTTGATATACTGGCATAGTCTCAAAATGGACAACAGTTGATGGCTCCTTGTGACACATGGCCTCAAACCATATAGGCAAGGCTTCATACGATGCTTCCCAACCTCTAAATATTTTTTCTATTGCCCTCTGCTTAGCCAACCATGCTTTCCGGTAACTGACGGTGTAGTTGAATTTTGATTGCACTTCTGCTATTACCGATTTTACCTTTAAGGAGGGGTCAACTTCAACCAGTGGCTTTATTGCTTCTGCAATTGTGATAGAGTCCAGTTTCGAATGATCCTGTGAAATGGTGGCTGTGGTACAGGTGTGGCTACCATTATACCTCCTTATAACCTAACAGTACTTCCTGCTAATCAAGCTAACCCTGATAAGCCAATCACACCCTGACCCATACTGTGTACACTTGGCATAAAATGTCAACGGCTCAGACTCATATACCCGGTAGTCTACGCTTCGTCGTATGGTATACTCCTTAACCGTCTTAATAACAGCTTTCCTGGAACTGAACTCCATCCCAACGACGAATTCACCATCTGCGACCATAGGAATTTCTGCTGGGACAAATGCCATAAGATAAATTTCATTAATACGCAGCAAATGTAAAAAACCAGTATGCTTTAAATAAAAAACGTTCAACATTTTATGATATCACACTAAACAACATAAGCACATCAGCAGCAAATGTAAAAAACCGGACCGGACCGGCCGGTTCGACCGAAAAACCAAACGAACCGTGCCGGTCCTGTCCGATTCATGCCATTTGAACCGTACAATAGATCGAAGCTGTGCCGATAATTGTTACAAACTCATGCAATTTGCTACAACCATATCTTATACAACATAAATATTATTTCCTAATAAACACATGAAGCATATAAAAGAAAAAAATAAATTCCTTAACGGGTCGAGGACCGGTTAGATCCTGACAACTACGACACAGAACGCATGATTAAATAATGCTAAAAAAAGGGTAAAATCTTCATAACTCAATCAATGTCTAACTACAAAAATACTTACACCACGATTACGTACCTGCAGTCATATATTCCGGAAATTCAGGAACATGCATGGCTTCCAAGTCTAAAACTCGCATGAATGATGGCTCCTCAAACGGCACTTCGTTTGCAAGTGCATTTGCCACTTCTGTCACATCTGGGCACATGGTTCTCTCACCTTGATCTTCATCACCATCTGGAACAGCAAATTCATAGTTGCTTTCGAACTCTTCTTCACTGTCACTATTATAATCTTCCTGTAGAATATTCCGGTCAGCCTCAGATTGTTCAAACTCAACATACAACTCGATGAACGAGATCTGAGACCGGTTTTTAATATACATTGAAAACATCTCCTGCATGCTTGCATCGTCCGTCACATATTTGGATTGATACTGTACGAATCCACCAAACACCTGTATGGGATATCTGTATAGAATACATGATATATTTCTTGCCCTCTCAGAACCAATTTTTTCACAGATTACTCCTTTTAGCTTCTCAAATGAGATAATAAAAGGAATAACAATATCTACTGGGCTTTCACAAATAAATTTTACTCCTTCAGCCGTTTCTAACAAAATCTGACCAAAATAAAATAATTTTAGCAATACTCTGTCACTCATTTTTTTCACTCACCATAAAAAAAAAACATAAGCTTAGTCTTAGATACTACATTATCAAAAACAAAACTGAAAAAAAGAGAGAGTTTTGAAGAAGAAGGAAGATGCAGCCGTCGAAGAAGAAGGAAGACCCAGCTACTGTCCCACCTACCAGTTCACTTCACCCTTTTATATCACAACCTTTGAGGAACTCGAACCCTACGACTAGGTTAACTTGAACCAAAAAAAAATTTTTCTAAGACCGAACTCGGACCATCCGATTTCTTTGTTTCCTTGCCACAAAACGGAGGGTCCGAGTTCATTGATCACCAATTCATACTCTCAGCTAAGAACTCGGACCGTGCGATTTTCATACCCATTCCTAAGATGTCAACTCGTTGGGTCCGATTCCTTATACTTGAAGTTCTATACGGTTGCCAAACAAATCGGACCCTGCGATTTGTTTATAAAATTTTCAAATCCAAAGAACTCGCACGGTCCGAGTTTCTTCATCTCAAACTGACAAAAATCTGTCCCACATATATGTGTATTCCCGCCTAACTCCATATCCAAGCATAGCACACACATGCCCTCCATAACGATAAAATTGAGTCCCTCGATGCAACTTCACTTCTATTAATTATTACTCTTAAATTTGATATTATTATTATTCTTTTTATGTGATTTTTTGAAAAAAAGTATTAATAAGCTACATAAGAACACTAATTAAAAATACCATAAGAAACTTTTTTATAAAAACAACACAACACACGAATATTAATTATTTAACTTTTTATTTCATACCTTCAAAATATTGGAAAAATGAAGGAAAAAAATTACTGCTTATTCAATACCCTTAAGAATACAATTTTGATTAAATACTTTTCAATTTATCGTTTATTTTTGTTATTTTATTTTTAGGGTTTTATTTATATTGTCATGTCATCAACATTGTGCTTAATTTCAGTGATCCCAAATTCAAGGATAAAGCCATCTCTCTACTTTAAACTTAGGTAAGAGGAAGCCCTATATAAAAGTAGAAGAATAAAGTTGAAGGTAGATTTGGAGGCCAAAGATTACTACTGTATGTGAAAGGAAAAATAATTAATACCATTGCCTTACCCACATGCTCAAATATCAAGCCAGTAATACCATGTGCTCTTGTCCTCTATCTCTTTTTTGTTGATGGAGTTTTAGTAGTTGGTATCGAATAAAAACATATTTTATTAAATGAATTTATTTATGTTATATTCTAAAGATATATTTTAAAAGTATAATAATAATTTTTTTAAAGTTTTTGATGAAATTAATGCATTAGAAATATAAAAAAAATTATTTTTTAATTATTTTTAATAAAATATTTTCTATGATATTTTAAAAATATATTTTTTAGATATGTATTAACAAAATTCTATACATTAAATTAATTTAATAAAAGATAAAATATTATGATACTATTCAGTTAATGATTTATTTAGCTTAAGTTTATATTTTTTATTTTTATTTTACTCAATTTTAATATGTGCTAATAATTACAAATATATTTTGACGATTAATTATTAAACATAAATCGAAATAAAATTTTTAATAATTAGCTGAAATAATAAAGTATTTTGTACTTCTATTTATCTATCTAACTTCTTTGTTATTATTATTATTATTATTATTATTATTATTATTATTATTATTATTATTATTATTATTATTTGAAAATAAATTTGGTCTTTTTTTATTAAATAATTGAATAATTATTAAGTAATTTAGAAATAATAAATAATATTAAAATACTTTCTATAATATACTTAATCTATGTCATTCGAACACAGAATAACAAAATCATATATATATATATATATATATATATATATATATATATATATATATATATATATATCACTTCATTTTCATTCAATTCTATTATCTTTCACTCAAATTTATTAATAATATATATGTATTATTCATAAATATATTAAAAAATTAAATAATTTTCCGATGTACTATGGCACAAAATAAGACTTTAAGATAAAAATAAAATATTTTAAATTTTAGAGATAAAATTAAAATTTAGTCCAAAAATTAAAGACTAAAATAATACTCTTATAAAATATTATTTAACAAAATTTTAATAGTTAAAGAATCAAAATAATTTTCACATCTTTATTATAATCACATAAGTTTTTCTTATTAGTATAGCATACTTATAAACAAACACAATTCTTAAGTCAACTACTAACCCTGCTATTTTATTGGCAACTCTTCTATTCTCTCATTTATTTATTGGCCAAAATTTATTTAGGTTAAATTTTGCCGTCCTCCGAAATTATCACATGCAACCTTAAAAGAAAGGGAAAAAATGGTGTTATAAAAATGTATTTTTTTTATTTTTTTTATATATATATTTTTTTGTAAGATGTGCTTTTTTGTTATTCAATATTTTTTTATATATATTCTTTTTAATTTCACTTAAAAAGGGTAAGATAAAAAATTATATTTTATAAAAAAATTTAAAAAAATTAAGAGAGTTCATTCACTCTATATTTGCATTGCATAAAATATATTTTTGTTATTTTTATATATGAGTATGATATTGTTAAGCCTTCACGTGAGTATGTATGTGACACTGCATGAACATATCATGGATATTTAAACATAGAAACTATACTTCAGAATCTGATACCGTATTATATATCATGCCTTACCTTATCCACTGCGCGTGCATCTAAAATGAAGACATGAACAAGAGATATACACGACACACCACAGAAAAAAGGGATCAATACGGATCTTAGTTATAACCCTAATAATAATTCATATTATTAATGTTCACCGTGCAGCTTAATTTGTGCTGATGCTACTGACATTGATTTCTTCAATGTTAAGCTACTCAATTTTTTTATGTTTATTTTCATTATTGCATTCTACCTAGAATGAGAAAGCCCAATGGACCATGACTTAATTGATTAGCCTAACTTGTATATGAACATCATTATTATTCATGAAACATAAAACCCTAAGATGCAGAGTCTGCTATTTTTTCTTTAAAAAAAAAAAAAAAAAGCGGTGGCCGATGTTTTTAATTTTGCTATTGGGATTATAGTAATGTTTTTTAATATGTAAAATTTGGTGTATTTTTTTATATAAAAATTATAAATTTAATTTTTTTATCTGTGAAGTTTAACTTTTTTTTTATTTTTAAAATACAAAACTTATTCTTTAATTTGTAAAGTGACATAAAATCTATTCTCTGATTTGTAAATTGATATAAAATCTACTTTTCAATTTATGAAATAACACAAAACTTATCTTTCAATTTATAAATTTTAATTTTTAAAATATAAAATCTATCTTTTAATTTATGATTATTTTTATACTAAATTAAAACACATCATTTTTTTTATAAACAAAATAACACAACAATAGTTTTTTTATAAAAAAAAAAAAAAAAAAAAACAGCCGGCCGGGACCACCTCTTTTTCTTTTTCTCTTTTTAACCTGTAACACACTCTATACATATGTGCTTTTTTTTGTCATTCAGTTATTTTATTTATTTGTAGCTCTCCATACAAAGAGAGGCTCAATTTTTTCTATATGGCGCTGCTGTATGTGCTTTCTCTGGATATGGAGGTAATGGGGTGCATTACACGGATGTGGGACAGCCTTTTGCTTACTTTTGGGCTCAACAACTCGGACTGTCCGAGTTGGTTGAATGTGAAATTTGGCAAGCAAATCGCTAGGTGCGATTTGTGAAGGAAGAGAGTGTTTGAATCATGAAGGAGTAAATCGGAGGGTCCGATTTGATGGAGGGCAAAAAAATTTTTTTCGTGGGCTTAAGAAATCGGAGGGTACGATTTGATGGAGCTTCATTTTTTTTTTTCGTTGGCAGAAGAAATCGGAGGGTCCGATATGTTTTTTTAATGATTTTTTTGAATGAGAAACACCTAATCGCATGGTCCGATTTCGTTTGGGCTTTAAATAAAAGTTGGTGAAACTGGATCTGACCGTAAGAGCAACTCGCATCGTCTTCTTCTTCTCCTTCAACGTCTCTTTAGCCTGGTTCTTGGTTCCTGTATCTTTTACTAGCCAAAATCAAAGTATGAGTTTGTTAATGTGACTGAAAAAAAATGAGTGATAGAGTATTGTTGAAGGTATATTATTTTGGTCAGATTTTGATACAAACATCTGAAGGGGTCAGATTTGTTTGTGAAAATCCATTAGATGTGGTGATTCCTTTCACAATCTCATTTGAAGAGTTCAAAGGTGTGATCTGTGAACAGATTAATCATCAGAGGGCAAGAAGAATATCTTGTATTCTGTATAGATATCCTATACAAGTGTTTGGTGGATTCGTCCAGTTTCAAACGAAATATGTAACGGACGAAGCGAGCATGCAGGAAATGTTTTCCATGTATATTGAAAATCGGAGTCAACTGTTGTTCATCGAGCTGTATGTTGAGTTTGAGCAATCTGAGGCCGACCAGAATATTTTACGGGAAGATTACAATAGTGACAGTGAAGATGAGTTTGAAAGCAACTATGAATTTGTTGGTCCAGATGGAGATGTGGTTGCAGCTGAGGGAGCTGTAGATCCGGATGTATCTGACGTGGCAACTGCACTGGCAAATAATGTGCCGTTTGAGGAGCCATCATTCATGCGAGTTTTGGATTTGGAAGCCATGCATGTTCCGGAGTTCCCAGATTATATCAGTTCAGGTACGTAATTCTCGAAACTCATAAGAAGGATTGAAATAATGTATTAATATATATTGATAGTTACTTGGACCAAGTATTTAATTTTGTTCACCAGTTTGTGTATTTAAGTTTAAGACAGGAAAATTAGTTGGGAGTTATTGTATTAGTTGAGTATAAATAAAAATTTATTCGTTATGAAGTTAATTTATTAAATATCCATTAGTACTTATGAGGTAATTTTGTGAATTAAGTAAATATAAATTGGTATTTACTAATATTTATTACTGAATTTTTTATCAATTATGTTAATATAAATTAGTATTTAATAGTATATAACGGAACGGTAAAGTAGCAAATTAGTTAAATTAAATTTAGTATGTGTTAGCCGGTTAGTTGAATATAAATAGCTATTTAGTTAGTAAGTTAGTTAAATACAATTATTTTGGAGGTTTTGATCATAATTGATGCAGTGAAAAATGTTTTAGCTTAATTTTCGAATGTCTAAATATTTGTGTTAATAAAATTGGTCTTATGGTTGTGGTGGTGGCAGGAATTCCTCTTGTCGCAGATGGTGAATTTGCCGTTGGGATGGAATTCAGTTCCAGGGAAGCTGTTATTAAAGCGATAAAAGAGTATACTATTCGAAGAAGCGTAGACTATCGGGTGTATGAATCTGAGCCGTTGACATTTTATGCGAAGTGTACACAGTATGGGTCAGGGTGTGATTGGCTTATCCGGGTTAGCATGATCAGCCGTAAGTACTGTTGGGTTATAAGGAGGTATAATGGCAGTCACACATGTACCAGAGCCACAATTTCTCAGGATCATTCAAAGCTGGATTCGAGCACAATTGCAGAAGCAATTAAGCCGTTGGTTGAGGCTGACCCCGCCTTAAAGGTAAAGTCGGTTATAGCAGAGGTACAATCGAAGTTCAACTACACTGTTAGTTATCGGAAAGCATGGTTGGCTAAGCAAAAGGCAGTGGAAAAAATATTTGGAGGCTGGGAAGCATCGTACGAAGTGTTGCCTATTTGGTTTGAGGCCATGTGTCACAAGGAGCCGTCAGCTGTTGTTCATTTTGAGACTATGCCTGCATATCAAGGCGATGACTTGGTGACGGATATTCAAGTGTTGCATCGTGTCTTTTGGAGTTATTACCCCTGCATTAGAGCATTCAGACATTGTAAGCCAGTTGTCCAGGTAGATGGGACTCACTTGTACGGAAAGTACAAGGGTTGTCTACTAGTGGCAGTGTCACAGGATGGCAACAACAATATCGTCCCAATTGCGTTTGCGATTGTGGAGGGGGAGACTTCAGATGCGTGGCACTTTTTTCTAAGTAACCTTCGTCAGCATGTTGTCACTCGGGATGGTGTGGGACTGATATCCGACCGTCACGAATCCATAAATGCAGCTGTGGAAAGGAGTAACGGGGCTTGGTCACCTCCTAGAGCTTTTCATATGTTTTGTATCAGGCATATAGAGTCGAACTTTCTGAGAAAATTCAAGGCGCCGTACTTGCAGAAACTGGTCATCAACATAGGTACCTCTCACTATAGCTAATTAATTTTGTAACAGAGTTCTCTTCAGTAACTGTGATTACCCCTTTTGCATAAACTTTTTGCTTTGATCCTTCAGGATATTCGAGGACGGTGCGGGAGTACGAGGTGCGTTACCAGCGTTTACGAGAACGAGGCGAGGCCTACACTGACTGGTTAAACAGAATCCCCCGAGAACAGTATGCGTTGGCTTTTGACGGTGGTTATCGATGGGGTCATATGACGACAAATCTTGTAGAATGCATCAATTCAGTGTTGAAGGGTGCACGCAATCTCCCCGTGACTGCCCTTGTGAAGGCCACATTCTACCGGCTCAACGAGTTATTTACCCGAAAAAGAGCAGAGGCGGAGGCCCGGATCAATGCTGGCCACGTGTTTTCTGATGTCGTGACCTCGAAATTGCATGCAAACCAACTGGCATCAGGAAACATTCAGGTTAGTTGCTTTGACCGACAGAATGAGGTCTTTGAGGTGCGTGAGATGCCAAGTGGACTAGAGTTTGCAGTCGACCTACGTGGCCTTCGATGTGACTGTGGTGAGTTTCAGGTTGACCGGATCCCCTGTCGACATGTGTTTGCATGTTGTGCCAACCAGAGACTGGATTGGCAAGTGTATGTTCATGATGTGTATAAGATGGACCAAGTTCGCCGGGTGTACCGAGCAAGATTTAGGCCACTTGGTAACCCCACGACATGGCCTGCTTACAACGGACCTCGATTTATCCCGAATCCGTTCCTCAGACGCGTGGCAAAAGGTCGCCCCAAAATGACGCGTTTCTTGAATGAGATGGACACACGAATGTTACGTCGGCCCAGGCGATGTACGCTTTGCGGAGCTGAAGGACACAGCCGCAGCAGATGCCGTCAGGCAGGTGGGGCAAACGCTGACAGAGATCGCCAGTAGATTCTTATTGCTTAGATGATATTATTATATATGTCGCATTATTCCTTTTGTCAGGATCTATTTATTTGAGTTACCTATGCATGATATATGTAATATTGGATTATATGACATCAATTCTGATATGAAAGAACCTCCATATGAACCATTCGGGTTTATTTAATCAATTATTGAATACATAAAATCTATAAACATATCGTACTGCACATTCTTTATATCATAGTTCACATTATTGATAAATACACGTTGTTGATAGCAAGGTTGCGAGTACCGGACCGGTCAATGAACCGATGAGGTTACTGGTTCGACCGATTTTTTTACCGGTTTTTTGCTGGCCGGTTTTTGAGTTTACCCGGACCGGTTTCTGGTTCGACCGGTTTTTTTACCGGTTTCCGGTGTTTCCGGTTGAACCGGCCGGTCCGGTCCGGTTTTCAGAACCATGGTTGATAGCATATTTTCACATAATAAATACTTTTGACATCATTGTTTGCATTATTCATGCATAAAATCTATAAACATACCACAATACACATTATTGATACCATATTTCATATTATTCATCGATATAATATCTAAAGAAACCATAACATATAATATTGATATCATAGATCGGATTATCGATACATAAATCTCTAAACATACCATAATACATACCATATTTCGCATAATACATACTTTTGATATCATAGTTTGCATTATTCATCCATAAAATCTATAAACATACCACAGTACACATTATTGATACCATATTTCACATTACTCATAGATAAAATCCCTCAACATACCACAATACATACTATAAACATACCATAGTCCACATCATTATGAATACATTAGTCCTAGTCATTAAAACATAATGTCCATCACAAAGAAGTTACCTAATCATAGTCCTTACATTTAATACAATAAATGAAGCTAGTACACCAGAACTACTTTCTCAATGCCCACTTGACATCATTGACGAAGTTCTTGCACTTCTTTGCGGCTTTTTTGAATACAGATGGAGTGTAGCGATTAGCGCTGCGACGTGGTGGATCAATCCTGAGATTGTAACCTTTGCCTTTCTCATCCGGAGTGTGTGCCTGGCCTGTATACACAATAACAATAACAATTAAATTTTCTGACATTAAGTAGCAAAACCAATGCGGATACAACATATCATTTAACAAAAATACACAAATATACCGTTTATGAAGACAAATTATCATTGCTAATCAAACATGTAAAGCACAATACACATTATAATACCATCATTGCGGGATTCCTCATCCTCATCCTCATCGAACTCCTCAATTTCATCCTCGTCATCGTCGACATCCTCCTCCATTTCATCTACTATGTACGCATTCGTGTCATCCTCGGGTGTGTTATCATCTTCCTGAACAGGTCCCATGGTTACACGGTGAGGATGTTGACTATTAAGTACACCGTGTCCATCTTCACTTCTACTAGAGTCAACAGATACAAACCCTCCAGAAGCGACCGATGAAGTATGGCAAGGGAGCCTGGCATCCAATGAATATCTACCCGCCTGGATCTCAGCTTCATTGCCATACTGTGACTGTCCGGCATCTCCAGCCATGAACCCAAGCAATTGGCTAAAAGAACCTCCTTCTCCGGGATCAAACTGTGACATACCCCAATATTGTTGATGCATTGGAAATGACGGGTAGAACTGTGTCTGAGGTACGTACTGGCTTGAGAACTGAGGTTGTTCTTGGGTTTGTGGATTCGAAATAGATGTTTGGGGTAACTGTGGGTCCACTTCCTCATTGTCATCATCCATGCCCTCATTATCCTCATCCATAATCTCATTACCCTCATCGATATTCTGATTATCCTCATCACTGTCTTGACCCACAAGATTCGACAAGTTCAACCGGTTCCCATATTTTGACCGGTACCACTGCATGTAACTTTCCAATGGATGCGGTGAATTAATGGGAAGCTCAGAAAGAATGTAGTTATACCTGTTTGTCCAATGCATTACCCAACTTGCATGAGTCGGTGTTGTGGCCCAGTTAAGATTCTTAGGACCAGTCAGGACTTTCCCATGGGCCTTATCCAAACTTCGCTCCTCAGAAGGTTCTCCCTGTAAGAAACCGAACTGTCGCCTAAACCTATCCGTAGCATGCCACTCCACACATTCAAATGACACCAACGGAACAGTAGCGGTCCACACAACCGACTGCATATATATTTCAGCAAGAATGATGTTCGGATCCACGCGATCCACAGCATATGCAACCCACACAAACTGGGAATAAATAAAAAAGAAATTACTGATTACAACCACGGATATCAATAACAACAACAATGCAAGAGAGCTTCATAATTATGTCTCAGGACACCAAAACCGAAACTAAGAATTCGTTAATTAAAACACACCTGGCCTTCCTGCAGGTCATCAAAGGTCTTTCTAAAGTGAGCTAGATTAAGATATCTATATCGTCTGTCGCCACGCTCCCAATTACGCCACCTAATATCATATTTGCAATTAGCTAAACTGCATTTTAAATATAAAGTTACAGGTAGATTGTAAAGTAATATTACCTGTTGGCTAGTGGAAAACTGTGGGGTTCCCTAGGAACCGGCGATAGGTATGGCATTCGCATCCAAGCCCAACAGAGCAGAAGTGTTATTGGACCACCCATTTCTTTACAGTTATAACGAGATGCCCTGCATAATGCCCTGTAGAGGTGCGCTAGGCATGCCGACCCCCAACTATACTGTCCAATACTGGCAAAATCACGAAGCAAGGGTAGAAACTTCCAGTGCACACCTGCCCCAGATTTATCCCCAAACAACATCGTCCCGATTAGCAACATGATGTGACACTTCACATACCTCTGTATACTTATTTCATCAGTCAACTGAATGTTTTCTTTTAGATCCCGTAGCCAGGTTAGTTTTATGCAGCATCCTCTACACTCCGACTTACTCGGTGCAACTCCAAACTGATGCAAACACTCCGCCTCCAACGCTGGGAAGCTACTCATTGTCATCCCAGTGACTGGAAGACCATCAGTCGGTAGACCAAGAATTAGAGCAACATCTTCAAGACTTACAGCACATTCACCAATGGGAAGGTGAAACGTATGTGTATCCGGGTGCCAGCGTTCGATTAGAGCATTCACGAGTGCTTTCTGATTCTGTACGACACCAATTTGAGATGCATGATAAAATCCAGTAACTCGTAAATGCTCCTCCACTCGATCGTTGTACCGATCTGGCGGAACTGGATGATCACAGGTCAACATTCTTAATTTCTACAACAAACATAATAAATTATTAGTCATCTCAATAACTACTATTATTATACTACTTACTACCAGAGGACAACATTTTTAAAGCTAAGGCCACTCATTAACAAATAAATGGTGCTTTAGTCAATCAATTATTAATAACATTAACTAATGAGCAGACAAAAAATATTTATATATATATATATATATATATATATATATATATATATATATATATATATATATATATATATATATATATATATATATATATACACATTCCTAATGAAATCTTAACAAAATTAATAAACTTGAGATGTTGTATTTGTTTATCTATTTGCGATATGGAAAAGAATTTCCTAACCAAATCTTAACATTATTATCATTTGTAATATCAATTAGTTATTTATTAACAATAATAACTAAATTTTCAAAAATATCAATAAATTCTGTTATTTCCTTCTTAAAATATATTCTAATAACAATAATAATTAACTATCTAAGAACGATTATTATAATTAACTAGGAATAAAGTAGCACACTTTCACAAATTAATAATAAGCATTCGGTTTTTTTATTTTATTCCAGTTTGCAACGCCACAAGTATAATATTATATTTAATGTTCTAATAATTATAAATAATTAAATATTTATCAAATTTTTCAAATAAAAATTTATTCATACAAAAAAATAATAACAATTCCGTTAATTTGCAGGGCCACAACTATAATATTTAATCTTATAGTAATTATAAATAACTAAATATTTATTAAATTTTTCAAAAAAAAAATTTTTTTTATACAAAAATGAATAACAATTCCAACGTACTTTAATTTATTTTCCATATATTTTCATATTCTTCCTTCTTTCAAAATTACACTAACAATTATAATAAAAAAACAAAAAAAAATAAAAATGCGTTTTTGGGTAAACTGCAACATAGCACCCTCCTACAATGTTCATACCATGAACACACTAACAACCATAATAATACTGAGCAGCATGCATACTAACAATATATTTTTTTTCAATCCGAAAATCATGAAAAATTTTAAGAAAATTATTAGAAATAGTCCTAACTATTCTATGCCTATTTCTAAGTTCAGATCTTTGACAATAATAACAATAATTAAATTTTACACAATAATATTTATAATAATAAAATTAATAAAAAAATTAAAATAAACTTACATATTCAGAATGACTAAGATAGTGCATTATATGAAGTTCAGAGCGATCAACATCTTTAGATTTATTTTTTTTCGGCATTTTGTTGTCTTCTTCACCATGCAAACCCAGCAGCAGCAAAGGAAGCAACCACAACCATGGAGTTTTGGGGTTCAATATGATAGCTGAATGAAATAACTCGGATGGTGGGTGAGCCTCCTTAATGCATCAATCTCTTTCCTCTGTGGGGCAACCTCTTTGGGGAGCTTCAATTTTTCGACGCGTGGCCACCATGCAACAAAACGGACCGTCCGTTTTGTATGCGCCAAGTCGGACCCTCCGTTTTGGGAGCCTACTGTCGCAGGGTCCGATTTCTTCAAGGCCTGAACCCACATCCTTGTAAACCCCTCCCGGTTCCCATAGTCCAGTAAAGCACACTCTCTTATTCCATATAGAAATTAAAAACCGTACAAAGAGAAGCCGGAAAAAAGGTTATTAATCACAATAACTCAGTTTCGAATTTCGATATCTTGGTATAAAATTAAATAGTATAAGAATATTAGGACAATTCACAGAAATAAAATAAGTTGAAAAAATTTTTACACGAATATAAAATTGTGAAACTGCAGACGAAAATGCAACAATCTCAATTGTATGTAATCCGCGACATCCTAACGTGGATTTCAAATACACGTAATTCGTTACATTTTGTCGCAAATTACGTTGAGAAGCTGATTTCACATAAACTGTTACATTCTGTAGCGGTTTATGAACAAATGGATACAAAGCATATTCCACTACACTCTGTAGCAGATTATGAGGAGAGTGACTCACTTTGGAACAAATCCATGAATACCAGTGTAATAATAACAACCCATGATGCAAAATGCACGAATTCATACAAATGTAATCATCATAAGCAATAAGTCGTACAAAAATAATAGCCACCAGGCATTAACACTAACACAAAATAAGTTAACTACATAAGTCATACAAACATAACTGTCACAAATCGTTAAGACTAACAGAAAATAAATAAGTCATAATTCATACAAATATAACGGTCGGAACTAACACAATGGGCGCTACTGCTGGTCACCATCATCATCATGGTCGCCCCCCAAATGGACCAATTAGGTGCGAGCCTGTGCCACATCGAGTCGGACGTCGAACTCTGGTCGCTTGCCGATATCCGGGTGGAGCATCCTGTAACCCAACTCCAAATGCAGATGGCGGCGTCCCCTCCCCCCATGCCAAACCAAGTGTTGTACGGGCTGCTTGCGGGCTCATTCAGGTCGACCGGTAGCTGGGACTCAGGAACCTGGGACGACACATTTGCTGGTTGTGGCCTGTACTCCGGAGGCTCAGACGAACCTCCTAGGATCGGACTCTGGTACTGCTAAACATCGTCACTCCGTATGATCTCCGCGAAATCCACATAGAACTGTGGCCCAGCCAGCTGATCGTCCAAATCCATGGTGAAAGTAGTGGTAGCAAGATCAGCAAACATCTGCGTGCTACATTCATGCAATACCAGGGAGCTAGATACGTGAGTAAAAGGTGTACCACCCATACTAGCCTCCACAGTGCCACCAACCTGAGTGTCAGTAGGGTGACCACAGGACGATCCAGCTTCGTCATCATGGTGGACGAAAGGTGCTCGTCCAGCACGAGCAGCCAGTCATCTAGCACTAGATCGACGAAGGCGATGATCTGCCTAGCCTCCGTCATCACCACCAAGCTGCTCCTCCTGTATCATGTCATCGAGCCAGCGCCACTCCCGATCAGTGGCACGTGTACCAATCCAGGAAAGAACTCAGCGGATGGACCAGGATCAACCACTCTCTGGATACTCAATACAGAGCGAACTCGCTCGTCCCAATGCTCATGCCATGTCCTATAGTAAGTGGGGAACCATCTATCTCCACCCCTGCCGTCATTACTATGAAGATACTCTATGTTCAGGGCTAGCTCAGGCAGATGCTATACGCCCCCTAGCTGTGGGAAGATCCTGTCAACCTAATGCCACTCAATCACTGCAAAGTATATCAGACTGGTGACCACCCGCCATAACCGACTGTGCTCTCTCCGGATGAATGACTGCAAGTACGTCCAGAGAACCATAAGGCTCCCACACAATCTGATAGTCAGGAGACAAGTCAGCTTTGTACCAATGTATACAAATAAGTGGGGGAAGAACTAATAAAATATTGAAAACAAAAACAAATGACTTACATCTCGATCACGCAGTCAATCTAATGCCAGACGATACTGAATAATCTGTTGTTCTTTCTCATCAGACGTGGGTAAATATGTGGCCCATCTGAATGACAGAAATATCACATAAGTTTGTAATTTCATATGTAGAACGTTAATAACTTGAAAGAATGTGTGTATTAAATTATACCTGGATGCCAACGGAAAAGAAAAAGCGTCAAAACTCTGCAACCTCAGTGTGGGCAACCGCCAAAAGATCCATGACTATAGCAACTGTAGGGGCCCAGCCAAGTTGGTGACGTTTCTGTTTGCCACCCTACACATGCATCGGTACAACCAGGCCAACGCAGCTGCGCCCCAGCTATAGCTACATATGTCGTCAAGTCTCGCTACAAATGGCAACCAGCGAAGGTGGACTCGATTACCACTCTTGTCTATGAACAGCTGTGTCGACAGAAGTATCATAATATATGCACGTGCATATATGCGCACGGTCTCCTCGGAAGCATCAGCCGGTAACACCCTAAACCTCTTATGGAACCATGTGAAGTGGATCGTGTATAACTCTCTTATCTGGTGGAGGAAGCTCACCAAATAACTTTTGGAATCACTCTCATGCTGCGGGTCTGGCCCCCTCAATGTGCAGGTGGAAGTTAGTCATGCACCCAGAAATAGCTTGGCCATCCATGGGCAGCCCCAACTGATATGCCACATCTTGGAGCGTGATAGTACACTCTCCGAATGGTATATGGAAAGTGTGGGTCTCAGGCCACCACCTCTCGATAAATGTGCCGACCAGAGGCTCATCCAACCAGAACCAATACGCGTTCAGCCTAGCCAGGTGGTACAACCCAGCCCTCTCTAAGTAAGGTATGATCCTATCATGTAACGACATATTCTGTTGCCTACGAACGCTATAAATACATCGGGTTGGCTTCATATTCAGAAATAAAGAACACCGACTTAATTTCTAACAATGACATCACCAAACCATAGCTTATGTTTCAAGACTTAAACTACCTAGGTTTTAAAATTACTAATTTACCATCCACAACTTAAATTTTAAATTCTCTACATTTAATTTGAAATTTTAAATTTCAAATTTTGATTTTCAAAACCTAAACTAAACTAAGGTTCTATCTTTCTAATTAATAAATAAATTCCTTAATATTAAATAAAATATACAGTTATCTTCCAATTGAAAGAAAATAAAGAGACTTACCACTTCATTGATGGTTCCGGCTATATGAGCAATGCCATTGAGCCGGTACAACCGCCGTTCATCTTCCATTGTTCCACTGCTCTAAGAATATCCTCTCCATTTTCTCTACTTTCTCTCTCTAAGTCTCTAGCCACTCTCCTCAAATGAAATCTGCTACAGTCTCATGCGATTTTTATAGTGAGCCACTCTTCTCATAATTCGCTACAGGGCTTAGCGGAATATGCTTTGTGCCAATTTGTTCATAAACCGGTACAAGGTGCAGCGATTTATGTGAAATAAGCTTCTCAGCGTAATCTGCGACAGAATATAGCGGATTACGTGTATTTAGAATCCGCGTTAGAGTGTCGCGGATTACATATAATTGGAATTGTTACATTTTCGTCTGCAAAAATTTTTTTCAATTTATTTTATTTTTGTGAATTACTCCAAATATTATATTATAATTTATAAGTAATTCGAATATTTGAGGCTAACTTTTAAAATCCTAAACATACATATAGTTAAGTTGATATATGTTTATAAAAAACAAATACTATACTATAATAATCATATAATATATTATGTGTCATTTTAAATAGAAACATATTACAAATTAATAATTTTAGTAAAAAGGAAATATAAAAAATTATTAATATTAATTCAAATATAACACGCTCGAAAAATTATTAATTGTCTAGTTTTTTTCAAAATTCATTTCTAACAAATCCATAAATACATATTATATATCTTTGACTGTAATATATGTCTTCCACTACCAAAACTAACTTTGAATAAGATAAAATATTAAAAATTATTTGGAATTTATTTGATAAAACTAATACATTTAAAACTGTGCATGGTTTTCATTTGTTTAATTATTCCATAGAGCTATATGTAGAGGAGTGCTGCATAAAATAAAAAATTATTAAGTGCAGTGCCTATGTAGACATAGTGACATACACCGCCATCAATATCCATCATCACCCACACAAAACTTAAAATCAAAATAGAAAGAGAAAAAGAAGAAGAAGTAAAGATCAAGTATGTAGTATGAGATTAAATATCTTTTCTCTATTTTATAAAAAAAATTATTATTAATAATAAAAGAAACACTCATTATAAAAAATTAGTAGAATGGTGAAAAGCAAAGAATTCATACATGATACAGTTGCTCACATGCCTCGAGGATTTTTTTCAGAAATAAAATAAAAAAATAATTATTTTTTATATAATTTTTTAATTTTAATTTTTAAAATGTGATTTTTTTTGGATTTAAGATGAATGTTCTATTTTTCGTCGAATTTTACTTCAACTTTTTACTACATAACTTAAATTTTTAAGTTATTATCATAACCTCCAATAATATACAGGAGTACACAAAAATATACAATCAATTATGACTTTTTTAACATTATTGACAACAATAACAATTATTATTATTGTCTTCAAATATACGGAAATAAGCTATATTTAACAAGAATTTATAAATTAAAAAAAATATTATTTTTCAATAAAAATATAATTTATTTATGTATACTCTTGTGTATTTTTACATATTTTTTGAGACGATCATAATAGTTATGGTTTAAATTAGTTATTTTTTTTAGAATTTATTAAAATTTGAAATGGAATTCGCTAGACAATAAAAAACCGTATTTAAAAAATTAAATTTAAAAAATAATAAATTTTTTAGTTTATTTTTGTGAAAAATCCCATGCTCAGGTCTCTACCAACTGCGTAGCTGTTTTAGCAGCTGGTTTTGTTTTTTCATTTGTATATATATTCTTTTGGCAGATTCATTCAGAGTCCACCCGACTATACATGGACTGTGTTTCCCAAAGTTTTAAAATACTAAATTTAGTTGGATATATAGTGAAAAGGGCAGTGTTTACGTTTTAAATAAAGTTTGTACATCAACATAATTATATATTGCTATTATAATATTATTTATTAGTATTTATATTAATAAATAATATATTTAACGATATATTTAATTCAATGAAATAATAATATATTTAACGATATATATATTATTATAACGAAACTTTTGCCTCATATATATGTATATTTAATGATGTATATATTAAAATTAATGAATAAAATTAGTCATTAATATAAAATATATATTAAAATATAAAATATATATTAAAAATAAATTAAATAATATATATTTATATATAAATGTAATATATAATGACTAATTTTAATAATATATGTACTATTTTTTTATATATATTATCAAATTATTTTTCTAGTTATAAAATCAATTTAAATTTTAATTAGGATAAATTATTAAATTCATGCTTAATTTTTTAATACACTGATAAAAATATCATTTGTTTTTCATAACAATACAAATATTTTTAAAATATTATAAAATATGACAAAAATAAAAAAAAACTATATTTTTAGAAGCGACAAATAATTTTTATATTTTACAAATCACTTATGCATTTCATAAAAAGAATTTATAAGAATATTTCAATAATTGTTTAGAAAATATATGCAAAAAAAATTATTTTTTATATTTTTTATTTTTAAAAGTATTATTCTTGACCATTAAAAAAAATCTACTAAGCATAAAATTATTAAATTTTAAAAATAAAATTATTTGATTTTTCTAATCCTACATATAAAAAATCGTATCAAAATTTAATTTTTAAAACATTTTAAAGAGTATATATTTAATATTAGATATTTTTATCTCATTTTAAAATATTTTAAATATATTTTTATTGTTAATAAAAATAGAGTATTTTTGTCATTATTTTCAATAACCAAAGACACTTTGATCATTTACCCTTCCAATTAAAACGATTATTATGTTTTTAAATTTTTTTTCTAGTAATAATTTAAGTTTTTTTCTAGTAATAATTTTTGGTTTTTTATCAAAATAAATAAAGAAAGTAACTTGAAAAAATAATTTTTTGGTTATGAGGCTATGATAAAACATAATATTGAAAGCAAAAAATAAAAGATAAATACACAAAAATTAGTATTTTTGTATCATGTTTGACGATAAACTTAAAAAATTTTAAAAATTTAATTTATTCTAATATTTTTATACAAAAAATCAGCCAAAAAATATAATGATAAAAAGTATAATTATAAAAAATTAATAAAAATAATAAAAGAAAAAATAAAAAAATAAATGATCTCTTTCGCTATTGTTTATGTGTCCTTTATGACGGAAATGACACAAAATACATTAATTCAATATTTCTTGACACAATATTTATATTCATGACTCATCTATTTTGTGTTTCTATATCTCTATCTCAACATGCCTGTAAACAAATGTGGCCTTAAGATAGCGTTTGTTTTGTTGGTTATACTAAAATGTTAGTCTCTGTCTTCAAAATTTTAGTATTTTAGTATATCCAAAAAGTGAAAATACAGGGATTAAAATTTTAGTAACATTTCATACCTAAAATACCTCATTTCAATTAATTAATTCCAATTTTACTCTTTGTGCAAATTAAATTAGAGCTTCATTTTTATTTTAGTCACTATATCTCACTTTATATTAAATACAATACTAAAACTTATTTTAGTCTCTCAATCTCATTCTCAATATTTTCATTTTTGTTTCTCTTTCAAATGTTACCTATAAAACCTAAGAAACAATAAAAATAAAAATGAATCAATACTAATGAATAATATAAAAATGAATAAAATATTTCCACGTTGAGACTTTGCCATACTATTTGTTACTTTATCATACTATTTGTTACTTTAGATTGAATAATAATAATAATAATAATAATAATAATAATAATAATAATAATAATAATAATAATAATAATCTTTTTAAATTTTGTATATATATGTAATATATTAAAATTCGTAATTTTTAATAAATTTTAACAAAAAATTTATTTTTATAATATTTGAACTAATATTTTAGTGAGCCAAACGTAAAAATCATGATATAAAGTAAATTACAAAAATATCAAAATTATCAAATTATTGATAAAAGTATCTTTTGAATTTATTAAAAATATTTTTTTAAATATAAAAATAGCAAAAATAGTTACAATTTTTATGAGTAGAAAATAATTTTTGTATTTGATAAATTGTTTATATATTTGATATTAAATTTTGTGAGAATATTAATTATTTAAAAGGTGTATGTAAAAATAGAGTAAAATAATAAAATTTGATTTATATATTTTTTGGCAATAAAAAACTAAAAAATATATAAAAAATATCCATTTTCTTTAAAATGGTCAAATTTTAGCAATAAAAGTATCTGATAATATTTTGCAAAAAATTACATAAAAATATAATTTTTAAAATTTTTTTAAAAATTATATTTAATAATAAAATATTTTATTACGTTAAAATATTTTAAGAATATTGTTATGTATATTTTGTTTTTGGTGAGGATATTGTTATGTATAATAAATTGAGAGAGTATTTTTCTTTAATGTTTAGAGATATTTTTTATAATTAAATCTCTTTGATTGAAGCCCCGCCTCCGGTGCGTTAATACGACATAAGAAAAAGCCCTAGGAGGTACTTGTAAGAAAACAAATCTTGACATCACCCTAAAAATATCTAAACCGTCCTTTGATCACATCCAACGGTCAAGATCTCTCTTGTGCTCGTTCTTATCGCACACACTCCCCTCCCCACTACGCCTACCTTCTTCTTCTTCATCTCTCTACACTCACTCTACACTCTCCACACTCTTAACAAACTACTACTCATTCTTGTTCCTCTCCTAACATGGACCAACACATTTTCTTCTTCTATCCACATCCTTCACCTTCTCCATTCTGATCTCATTCCAATTACTACCCACAATTCAACACTACCAATAAAGTAACAACTTTTGCCCATTGCAACCTTAACTCGCTTAACTCAATTACAGAGACGACATAAAAATTATAACTTTTTATGAATAAAAATTGCGTATACCTGAATTGATTCTAAGCTATTGGTGTAAGAAAGCTTTAATCTTTCTGGCTGTTCGATTGTTTCTGTTAGTGCGTGTGTTTCTTTTGAGTTAATTTTGTATCTTGATGGTGAGTGACGGTCACTCGATGATGTCTGACGTGGTGATTCGATCTATGCCAAAGAGTCCTGAATATTTAGGGGTTTTGATGAGGCGGCAGCAAGAAGAGGCCGCCGAGAGGGAGAGGGAGCTAGCAAGGTTGCGGAGTGGTTCAGCGCCGCCCACTGTTGAAGGTTCGCTTGCCTCTGCGGCTGCGGCTGCAGGTTTTGGTGCTGGAGGCGGGGGTGGAGGGAGGTATTTTGGAAGCGAGGAGGAGCTTCGTGCTGATCCGGCCTATGCAAATTATTACTACTCTAGTTCTAATCTGAACCCTCGACTGCCACCACCGCTAGTGTCCAAGGAGGACTGGCGGTTTGCGCAGCGGTTAAAGGGTAATGGTGGGAGGAGAGGTGGTGGTGGTGATGTAGAGGGTGATAGGTCCTTATTCTCAGTGCAGCCTGGTGGGTTTGAGGGGAAGGAGGAGACTGTAATTAAACCGAGGAATGGTGCAGTGGAGTGGGGCGGCGGAGGTGGCGGCAATGGCCTGATCGGATTGGGACTTGGGAGTAGGCAGAGGAGCATTACTGAACTCCTTCAGGTGAGGATTTACGCCAATTTCTATATCTTGGTTTCCTTGATTGGAGTTAGTTTGTTTGTGTTATTTCATGTTTATGTTTTTTGAAATTCCAATTACTGTGATATAAGAGATTCTAATTGAGAACAAATTGCTTTGTCCTTTCATAAGAGAGGGTGCAATGCGAAGCACATTCACATGTATCTTTTTGTTATTGATCATGCATAGGTTATGCTTGATTGGTTGAGGCACAGTTTCGTAGCAATGACATTTATAAATCATGATATAATTGGTCGTGAAATTTGCACCTTGAATTGATTTTGGTTGGCTAGCAAGCAAGGATGCTTTAAAAATGTCTGTTGTTTTGATGCCGAATGTCCACTTAGGTTAATTAACAGATGCTTTAATTGCACCGTTCCATTGGATACTCCAATAGTTACAAATGTTGTTTGTATTGTATTTGCATGATTAAGCTGAGAATGAAAGCACTTTTTTCTCCATCTTCCCCTTCAACTGTGGATTGGTGCTACTATTGTGGTTTTATTTAAGAGTGCTGTGATGATTTCATATTCCCCTTAAGAATGTTACCATATGTGTTGGCCGTATCCTAATTTTATCAATGAATGCTATATCATTGTCTAGTATTGGCACCATATAAAATATCCATTCTTAAATCCTTGTTGTATCTATATTCTTACTTTGTATGCATGTGTGTGACATCATTTCTAGTACCTGTGCTGTATCCAATGTTTTCACTTTCATTTGAGTATCATAAATGTTGGTTTCCCTCTCATTATCTGCAGTGGTGCGATTGACTTGTCTATGAATATGGCTTTTAATGAGTTTTGAAGTCCTTCAATTTTTGGCTGACCGGTTTTCAATTTGATTTGAGCTCAATTCTAAGAATGTGCAGATAAATTTTGTTTGAATGCATTTAAAATTTAGAATCTGTGTTTGAAGTCTCTTCACTAATTATTTTTGCAATAAAATGGCATTATTATTTTAATGGTGATCTTGAACTGAAATTTGTGTGCTTTAGTAAATTATGTGCTAATGACATATTATCATTTTACACCGTTTAATATTTTATTTGTCAAAGCAGGATGAGTTAAATAATGCTACATCGGCTTCTAAGCATCCTCAGCGGCTTCCTAGCCGCAATGCGTTTGATGACATTGCTGAAAATTCCGAAACCCATTTTGCCTATCTGCATCAAGAATTGGATGCTTTGCAATCTGGAGGAAATAAGCAAGGCATTTCTGCTTCGCAAAATCATGTTGGTTTAGCATCTCAATCTTATGCTGCTGCCTTAGGAGCCTCGTTGTCAAGGAGCACAACCCCTGATGCTCAACTTCTACCTAGAGCCACTAGTCCTTGCCTTCCACCCATTGGTGATGGTAGGTCCAGCACTGCAGATAAAAGAAGTTCCAACGGTCATAACTCATTTAATGGTGTCTCATCGAGTGCAAATGAGCATGCAGATCTGGTGTCTGCTTTGGCTAGCATGAATATGTCTTCACACGACACAATAGATGATGAGAAGCATCCTAAATCACCAAGGCACAATGAATCAGATTATATTCATAATGTTAAAAAGCACTCGTTCCTAAACAAGTCTGATTCTTTGCGTGAAAGTTTTGGACTGGATTTGAGTAACACTTCAGTATATGCAAATGCAAATGAACAGTTTGAACCTTGTAAGGTTGGTGGAGTATCTGTTAATTCACACCTAAGAGGTCATTCGGCGTCAACTCTTACTAGCAGAGGTACTTCACCTGCTCAATATCAGAATCTTGATGACTTGAATACCTCGTATCCTAATTATGGCATTAGCGGGTATTCTGTTAATCCTCCATCACCATCCATGATGGCGAGCCAGCTCGGTAATGGCAACTTGCCTCCCTTTTTTGAAAATGCTGCAGCAGTGTCTGCTCTGGGAGTGAATGCCATGGACTTTAGATCCTTGGGTGGAAGAGGGGCAACTTTAGATCCTTTGTTGCCTGCATCCGAGTTACAGAATGCAAGCAGGTTGGGAAGGCAGGCTGCAGGTAGCACTCATCAGCTGCCTTTGATGGATCCTTTGTATTATCAATATCTGAGAACCGGGGAAGTTGCTGCTGCAGCACAGCTTGCAGCCCTTAATGATTCTGCAATAAATAGGGAGCGCAATGTACTCGAAAAGGCTTATTTAGAATCATTGTTAGCCTCTCAAAAATCACAATTTGCTGTTCCTTATCTAGGCAAATCAGCTAGTTTGAACCACAACTCCTATGGAAGTCCATCGTATGGTATGGGCATGTCATATCCAGGAAGTCCACTCGCAGGTTCTGTTTTCCCAAACTCCCTCTATGGGTCGGCTAGTCCTATGAGCCAAAGTGAACGGAGTATGCACTTACCTGGGATGAGGAATGTGTCTGGCGGTTTCATGGGAGCCTGGAATACAGATGCTGTCGGCAACTTGGATGAGAAGTTTGCATCCTCCTTGCTGGATGAATTCAAAAGTAATAAAACCAAATGCTTTGAGCTTTCAGAAATTTCTGGCCATGTTGTTGAGTTCAGGTGGATACTGCCGCTTGTACTATGCTTTGCTACTTGACTTTGAACATTTAGCTAACTCATCTCTCTTGAAACAGTGCTGATCAATATGGAAGCCGTTTTATTCAGCAGAAACTTGAGACAGCCTCAATGGATGAGAAAAATATGGTTTTCCATGAAATCATGCCAGAGGCTTTTGTTCTGATGACTGATGTCTTTGGTAATTATGTGATCCAGAAGGTAATTTCTCATTTTATTTATTTATTTATTTTAAATATTTTCACAGGTTATTCTCTTGATTTAGTTTTTTGTGCTTCTGTATTATTATTATTGTTGTTGTTGTTGTTGATCATTTGGGTACCATTTTTTTTATTAGAACGCAAAATACTCCTAAATGTGTTATATAAATGCCTAACTTGTTCTGATTCATGTTTAGTTTTTTGAGCATGGCACAGCGGCACAAATAAGGGAATTGGCTGACCAAGTTACTGGTAATGTGCTGACCCTAAGTCTTCAAATGTACGGCTGCCGAGTTATCCAAAAGGTCTGCTCATCAATTTATCCAACTTATGATTGGTTTCCTTTACTATCTTCCTTGCTTAATTTGATATGTTTTACAATCTCCTACAGTTCTATGCCATGGGTTTCAGTTTATTATGTGCGAAACGGCAAACATTTCACGGGTTCCAATTCTCTTTAATGTTATGGTCTATGTGGAAGGTCATATACATGTCACCCCCACATTTAGGCACAAATTCTTTTTGGAAATGCCTTTGTGTTGCCCTCTTTTGAATGAGAAGCATCGTTTTAGAGAATTTTCATTGCATTCTATAGAAATAACGAACTTAGCTATTTAAATTTTAATCTTATTTGGCATAATGTGTTTGGTAGTTTTTGCAACATTTCATATTTGTATATATGTATGCTTGATGCTTGGATCAATTTGTTTATTTTCATTTGTTCATTGTGTTTGGGATTGATATTTCGATTTGCTACTTGTGCTTTGAATGATTAATGCTCTGTGAGTTCTGTGGATTGATGGCAAAGTTAACAATTCTCATTCTGTTTTCCCCCTATAACCTGTGTAGGCTATAGAAGTTGTTGAGGTAGATCAGCAGACTCAAATGGTGGCAGAGCTGGATGGTCATATTATGCGCTGTGTGCGTGATCAAAATGGGAACCATGTCATCCAGAAGTGTATTGAATGCGTACCTGAAAATGCAATCCAATTTATTGTTTCAACATTTTATGACCAAGTTGTGGCATTGTCAACTCATCCATATGGTTGCCGTGTTATTCAGGTCACATATGCATCTTTTGCTTTAGTTTGTTTAATTTATAGCGTCATAGATACGCACTGTAATTCTAACCTTGTTAATGTCACGAGCAGAGAGTCTTGGAATATTGCCATGATCCCAAAACACAGCAGATTATGATGGACGAGATTTTGCAGTCTGTTTGCATGTTAGCACAAGATCAATATGGGAACTATGTTGTACAGGTATGTCGTACTTAGCATTTTCGTGTGATCCAATTATGTTGTATTTTCTGCCATGTTGGTTGCATTCACTATTTCACTTGGTTTATTCTCTTAAGTATTGCTCCAAATGCTTTTGTTATAAATCAATGTTGATGGTATGCAAATATTGAATCATTTATGAAACAAAACAATGTAAATCCCAGATGGTAGGAAGAAACACTATCCATATTGTGAATTGAGGTCATAATGAAATCTGAACGTATGGTGGCTCTAGTGAATGTTATTGTTATTTTGCCAAGGTTTTGGTTATTAGAACATTTGTATTATTCTTTGGAGATGATTTATAATCTCATTTCCTGCCATGAGTTTTCGTTTGGACTTTTTGATTGCCTGTTTATCACTCACATTTTCTTTAATTGTCGATTGTTTAAATTTTCAGCATGTGCTGGAGCATGGCAAGCCACATGAACGTTCATCTATAATAAAGAAACTAACGGGACAGATAGTGCAAATGAGCCAGCAGAAGTTTGCATCTAATGTTATTGAGAAGTGTCTTACTTTTGGTACACCGACAGAACGCCAACTCCTTGTGAATGAGATGCTTGGCTCCACCGATGAGAATGAACCTCTTCAGGTTTGTGCTTGATCTGTCTTCCCCATTATTCAGAAATGGAAGCCCTCGTCTTTTGATTTGTTGCATTGTGTTCCTTTACATTGTTCTCGGCTTTTCTTTCTTTCTCTTTTTGTTCTACTTTTTTCATTTGCTCTTCCTATTGGACACAAGTTTCTTTTCTGTAACTGAAGGATGGAATGTAATAAAAATATAGTTGACATAACTTTTGTTTGTTGAAGCAATACATCACATGACTTCTGTTTTTTTTTTTTTTTTTTTAAAAGTTCTTGTCTTGTGCTTGTTATCCTGCTAAACAAGTCTTGGTGATAATACTTGTCTATTTCACTTTTAGCAATAGCATGACTCTTATTTAATACTCAACTGCTTTTGCTTCTGTCATCTTTTTAACACTTCTGCTTTATATATTTTGATTTTAGGTTATGATGAAGGATCAATTTGCAAATTACGTTGTACAAAAAGTACTAGAAACTTGTGATGACCAGCAACTTGAGCTAATCTTGAATCGAATAAAGGTTCACCTCAATGCTTTGAAGAAATATACCTATGGAAAGCACATTGTTGCTCGCGTAGAGAAATTGGTTGCTGCTGGAGGTAATTTACTCTGCACTTATTTTACATTCAGTTTTTTCCCCCTCAACATTTTTTAGCAATCATCCCAAATATGTTTCCTCTTCTATTCATTGAATTCCAATGTAATTAACTGCATTTCTCTCAAATATCTGAGTGTTGCATTGGAAAATTTTTTTTCCATGTTAAGAAAAGTGTGCAAAGTAGATTCCTGGGTTGTACTTTCATCAGTTGACTTTAGTTAAGGAAATGAATTTTGAAGAAGCTATTGACATTTTGTGCAGAAGTGTTTTAGCCCCTATAATTGTGTTATTTGATTTTGTGATTTTTATCCCTTTTAAGTATGTTTTTGGCCTTTATCACTTAGATTGTGTATTTATTAAAAAATGTTAGGTAACCACTTTTATCTTGCATTTGCCTTGCATTTGAGCTAACATTAATAAATTCTCCATTTTTCCAAACTAAACCCTAAATATTTTCTATATTTATTAATACTAAAGAAGATTTAAAAATATTTGTAATTAAAAGGAAAAAATTGTAATATTTTAAAGCCTAAATGTATATTATAAAATACTTGTCAGAACCAAAATGCAAACAATATTTGTAAGGAATAAAATCAAAACCATGGATTTTTTGTGCTGGCAGTTATTTCGTTATATGTTATGAAGCCTAACTAACTTTTGCATTTGATTGTATTCAGAGAGGAGAATCAGTGTTCTGACTCTAAATCCTGCACAGGTGGTATAGAAAACCAAGTTTGTGTACAGCTAACTGAGGTTTAATACAGCTCCTACTCTTTTTTTTGTTTGTACTCTTGTCTGTATGCAAAATATACAGCACAACTAATTTGATGCAATAAATTGTTAGTTGTACTCTTGAAACTGTACATTTATTTGTGTGAGGAGAAGATAGATACCTAGAAATCATGTTTAGCCTCAAGCTAAGCAGAGGGGGTCAAGGTGGTAAATGATGCATGATGCCTTTCATGTGGCACAGACACATGTATGGATTAAGTTTTTTTAAAAGTTGTAACTTGTAAAGGGAAGTGTTTGACTTGTACAAATTTTTACTAGTTTATTATGGGATTAACATGTATCCGGGATTTTTCTTTTTTTTTTTTTTTTTATGCATGAGGTGTTTACAATGTATTTTTCTGGTTTTATATGAGAAATGTTAGAGGATGATCAGAATTTATTTGTTTTATTTTTGTCTTCTCTTTTTTGGCTCTTTGAAATAACATATCCCCATTTAAGTTGGGGAGAATCTATGGTATGGATTGAAATAAATAAGGTTTTGAAAATGGAATCAATTATTGAACCATTTTATATATTGATTTATCAATTTAGAGGGTTAACAAATTAAATTGTAGTTCAACTAAAATGCTTGAATTATAATGAAATAATATATCAAATTCTAAATAAACAATAAGAATATAACTATTTTTTAATTTTAATTTTAAAAATACACAAATTAAAATACATGTATAACACCAATAAAAGTCATCTAATCCTGTTTAAGTATACAATGAAATAGTACAACAGTAAATCAATTTGGGTTGGTAGAAATAGTACAACAGTAAATCAATTTGGGTTGGTAGAGTGGTTAGCTTACTCGTCTGTTTAAGTGTCGGGGTTCCATTAAATAGAGCTCAGATCCACAATAGATTAGTTCTTGACCTATCAGGTTGGGAGATACCGTGGGAAAAAAAAAAGTATAAACAGTAAAATTAAATAAATAATTAATTCAATTAACCATCAATATACTAAACATCATAATTTAGTGAATTTACAATAAGAAGAAGAAGCTAAATCTAACAATAGGTAACAACAATAATTAATTAACGACTAAGTCTAAATTCTAAACAAACGACGAACTCAACTGAAAAAATAGCTGGTCACAAGGAGAGAGTATAGTAGCTAAATATGAAAAAGTATTAGGGTCTATTAGTTTAGTTGGATTTTTTCTCAATAAAAAAATACATTTTAATTAAAAAATCACTTGGCTTTCAGTTTGGTCGTTTCATCAAATTTTGTCAATTTTTCGTTTTGTTACTGATTTTAAAGCAAACGATTTTTATTAAGAACCGAACTGACTTGGCCAACGATTCTCGATTTAACTGATTGAATTGACCGATTTGGTTCGATTTTAAGAACTATGGAAATAAACATGTATAGGTAATTAGGTATAGATGTGTGGCTACATTATTTAGTTGACACTTGATCCAACTGATTGTTGTTATTTTCAAAAGTGTAGAAAGTGGACCTGAAAGTGTTATCAGATTTGTCTTTCTTAATTGGAATGAGTGAGGTGTTAATGATATGTGATTTTTTCTTGTTGGGCCATTTAGAAAGTGACAGTTTCGATTCGGCTACTCTCTTCTTTTTGCTTCACATATTGTGGTAAAAAAAAAAAAAATTCATAGAACCCATTTTTTAATTTTTAATTGCATGTTATTATTCTCATATATTACAATTAATTTAGAATTAAATTTTTTATGAAGATTTATCTCTAATTAATTTGATACCATAATAATAAATAATTTATTAATTTACTTATAATGTACACAGTAATTTTAAAAGTATTGTTGTCAATAAATAAATATTGTACTATTTATATTTGTAACATAATTAACGTATTAATTAATAAAGTATTCATTGAATAGTATATAATTTTCATGTTTGATATATACGAAATTACCTTAGATATTTTCTTGACAAACTAAGTACGTATGTTAACCATCTTGTATGAAAATCTAACATTGAGATGTTTTATTTTAATTTTTAAATAATTATTTTATGCCACACAAAATTATATTTTACCTTAAGATGAAAATATTATCTTCTCCAATAACATGATATGAATTAAAGAGAATCACATAAATCAATAATCTCTCCAGGAACAAGGCAACAACATAAAAAATTAATTATTTTCTTTCTAGGGAAAGAGTTTCCTTTTTTTGGAAGGGGGTTTGACAAATTAATTTCTTTTCTTTTTCAAATGGATGGTGTAAGGATTTTTTTTATTGTTCATTATTATAAATTTTTTAAAAATTTAAGATATACTTAATTTTTTATGCATGCTATTTTCAATATATATCTTCACAATAAAAATGAACCAAAATATGATGTCTAAATATTTTGCTAGGATTTTTCTAAAAGAAGATGATCTGATGTAACGAAGTACTAAAAAAGTCAAAACAAGAGAAGATTTTGATTTAAATACTTAAGGGAATATCATGATATTTCATCAAAGGTGGGGCCTCTTTCCTAATGAAGACCGCTATCATGTACAAAGAATCCTTGTTATCGATGCCAGGATCTTCTATGCATGAAGATAATGATTCTCTTGATGACATTGATGAGGAATCTCCAAATTCGGAAGACCAATGGTATAGTGATGAAGAGGAGGTTATCAACAAGGAGAAGTCTTTTGATCCATGCCCTCATATTCTTGTTTCCAAAAGAGGAGTTTGACGAATGGTGTAAACCATGGCACGTTGCCCTAATAGTTAAAGTACTTGGAAAGAGAGGTTTAGAATTCATGGAAAGGTAAGATTAATGTTATCGATATGGATCATGATTATTTTCTTATTTAATTTTTAGAGGAGGAAGATTATTCTGATGCCTTACTTAGAGGATCATGAATGATTGCTGGATATTATCTCATTGTTCAAAGATGGAGACCCTTCTTCCTTGAGTCAGAAAAGACAGTAAGAAGATAGCATCTTGGATCAGAATACCAAACTTTTCTATTGAGCTCTATAATCATCAATTTCTATCCTGTGTGGGTTCTGCTATTGGTAATATGTTAAAGATAGACCAAGCAACTTCTATATTCTCAAGAGGGCATTTTTCAAGAATGTGTAGAAATTAATTTAATGAAACAATTGATCCCTAAGATTTTTATCTTCGGAAGCACTCTAAACATCGAATATGAAGGGTTTCACCTAATTTGTTTTTTATGTGGAAAGTACGGACACAAGTTAGAGCTTTGCGCAGAAGCACCGCCAGGCACAAATGAACAAAGCCCCGAGGCTAACTCCGGTGAACCGTTGGGAGCAAGTGCACTCGAAAATTCTGCCGCTGATGGTGATTGGAATATTAACAAAGATACGGCCTTGTATGCACAACATGAATTTCGTCTCAATCAGGATCCCTATGTTTTGGGTCGTGGATGACGGTTAGATACCAAGAAAATCAAGGGATCTAATTATGGGAGAGATTCTCATATCTCTAAGGAAGGAAATAATACGAAAAGAGATAGTGGTAATAAAAAGGGCTCGAGATTTGATATCTTAGGTGAGAAAGATATGGGTACGATGCATGCAGATGATTTGCATGAGGATCAACCATTAGAAGAGACCGAGAAGTATGGGTGATAAACTCCATTTGTAGGGTTTATCTTGTACTTGATTTAGGGGATTTTATACTCTTTTACCCACATTTATCCATTGAAATAGCATGGTTTTATAACTTCTCCTTTAATTGCGCTTAAGAGTGAAAACATGCTTTTTAGGTCTTAAAATAGCTAAATCTAATTTTCCTTGATTCCATTAGATGCCTTGATATGTTTGTTAAGTGATTTAAGGTTTAGGAGGCAAAGATTGGATCAAGGGAATGAAGAAAGAAAGCATGAAAAGTTGGAGAACTTATGAAGAAATGAAAGAACCGGAAAGCTGTCAAGCCGACCTCTTCGCACTTAAACGACCATAACTTGAGCTACAGAGGTCCAAATGATGTGGTTTTAGTTGGGTTGGAAAGCTAACATCCGGGGCTTAGAAACGATATAATATTTGCCATAGTTGCTACACGTATGGTGGTGCGCACGCGCATAGTATGCGCACGCGCCGTTGCTGCCACCTGGTTCACTTAAAGCAAAACGTGGCCAGCGAATTCTAAAGCCTTGTGGGCCCAATCCAACTCATTTCTGATGCTATTTAACCCAAGGAATGAAGAGGGAAACACATGTTAGTTACCATTAGTCATAGTTTAGTTTTAGAAGTAGTTATAACTAGTTTCTAGAGAGAAGCTCTCACTTCTCTCTAGAATTAGGATTAGGATTAGGTTTAGTTCTTAGATCTAGATTTAGATTCATCTTCTTCTACTTCTATCTTCTCAATTCCTTGTAGTTACATTCATTCTTCTCTTATTCTTTTGGTGTAATCTCTTTTATGTTGTTCTTATATTTTGTTGTAGATCTAGTATTGTTCCTTCTACTTTCTTTCAATTCAATTCAAGGTAATTCATAATAATTGTGTTTCTTTTGATTGTTGTTGTTAATTTCTTTCAATAATTGTTGTTAGATTCTCTTCTTGTTGTCAATTTGCTTTGCTTTTCTTTTGTGCCTTCCAAGTGTTTGATGAAATGCTTAGTTGGATTTTATTGTAGGTTTTGTTCCTCTTGGCCTAGGTAGAGTAATTAGTGACTCTTGAGTTATCTAATCCTTTTGTTGGTTGATAATTAGAAGTTGCTAATTGATTTGAATGCCTCTAAAGCTAGTCTTTCCTTTAGGAGTTGATTAGGACCTGAGGAATCAAATTGATTCATCCACTTGACTTTCCTCCATGGTTAGAGGTTAACTAAGTGGGAGCAATACACAATTCTCATCACAATTGAGAAGGATAACTAGGATAGGACTTCTAGTTCTCATATCTTGCCAAGAGCTTTGTTAGTTGTTAGTTTATTTCCTTTGCCATTTATAATTCTTGTCTATAATCTCAAAAACCCCAAAATAACTCACAACCAATAACAAGACACTTTATTGTAAATCCTAGGGAGAACGACCCGAGGTTTAAATACTTCGGTTTATAGATTTTAGGGGTTTGTACTTGTGACAAACAAATTTTTGTATGAGAGGATTATTGTTGGTTTAGAGACTATACTTCGACGAGATTTCATTTTTAAAATTCTAAACCGTCAAAAATCCAATCATCAAAATGGCGCCGTTGCCGGGGATTTGCAATGGTGTTATGTTATTATCCCCGGCAACGGCGCCATTTTGATGATTGGATTTTTGACGGTTTATAATTTTACAAATGAAATCTCGTCGAAGTATAGTCTCTAAACCAACAATAATCTAATCATCAAAATGGCGCCGTTGCCGGGGATTTGCAATGGTGTTATGTTATTGGTTATTGTACATATGTGAATATTGTAAATAGCTTGTCTTTTGCTTGTTTACTAGATTTTGTTAGTTTTAATTTGTTTTTCCACTATGAATTCTCATTTTGGCTATGGGTTTGGTTCTAATTATGTTGTAGGAAATGTGCACTTCAATAATGACACTCATTATGGATGGAACCAACAAAGATGGGAGGAGCCTCAAGGAATTGATCACTCCTATTGGCAACAACCTCCGGATACTTATAGGTATAATTTCCATCCTAATGCATGCCAATTTAACGGTTATGATGAATCTTTTTGTAACACTCAACAACCACCATCATATGCCTATGAATCTCATCCTCAACATGAACCTCAATCATTCTCACAAGCCTTTCATTACCAAACACCGCCCTATGACCCATATCCATCATATAACGAATCACCCATACCATACTCTTTTGACCATTATGAGCAAGAACCCTTAGAACAACCACAACCCTATCAAGATTACTCCCAAGAACCACCTCAATACACACAATCTCCACAACCTTACCAAGAAGAACCACCTTCCTATTATGAACCCTCTCTCCAAAATGATGAGCCTTCCTACCCACCCCAAGCCCCAATAGACGATTCTCTCACTTTGTTACTTCAAGGGCAAGAGGCCATGAAGCGGGATACACTTGAGTTTGTGACCAACTTGACTAAGGTAGTGCACTCTTTAGCCTACCAATGTTTTAACACTCAAGATACTTCCGTAGCCACATGCGAAAAACCTAAAGAAGAGCAAAGTATGAAGGAGAAATTGGACAATCCGGTAGAGAAGGGAGAACCAAGTTTTGTGTTGGAACAATTGGAGGAGCCTATGATCATTGAAGAAAAGGAAGAGGTGGTTGAAGATTTAGGAGATGTTGAAAGTCCAAGGGAATGTAGCATCATGGAGCACCCTTCCAAGAAGCTTGATATCGATGTTGAGGAGGGTGCGCAACCTCCAAGGCATATCATCGTTGGAGACTTGGAAGAGGCTTATCAGGAGATGGATTCAATCATGGACGAATTTCTCTCTACAATGGAATCCTCTCCCATTGGACATGAAGTTAAAATTATAAAAGAATGTGCACAACCTCCCGTACCCTTGGTGAGCAACGAAAAAGAAAGTGAATTGGAGGAGAGCTACCAAGAGAAAAAAGTTGGCATGGTGTATATCGAAATTGAAGAATATGAAGAGGTTGATCAAGAGATGGATTCACTCATCAATGAATTCCTATCCAAAATTGACTCACCTCCCATTGGGCAAGATGAAGTTCTTGAAGACAACACCAAGCCAAGTGAAAAAGGGGAAAAGGTTGAAATTGAAGAAGCTTGTGAAGAGGTGGAAATAACTAAAGAAGAGCCTAAAGAAGTAGACCTTGCATTGTCTAAGTGTGGGGAGGTCTCCCTCCCCAAGTCACCATCCAACACAACATTCAAGTGGGTAAAATTCTTATCCCTAAGCTTTACTTTCTCGTTTGAATATGGCTTGATTCAAAATGATGGTCAACTTAGAGCTCTTTGTGGAGTTAAGAGTAGGAAAGAGTTGTGTAGTGGTTGGAAACATCATTCTAAACTCATGACGGTTGTAAGCTTAAAATTCAAGAGCAATGGTTGGTGTGGAACCAAATGGCATGGGTCTAGAAAGTTGTTTGGAAGCTTCTTTGATAATTCCAAGGCCATACCACCCGGATGGAATAATGACGATCAATTTAAGGACGGGTGTCAAAACAAAGTGTGGGATCCCGGATCGCACAATGAAAATCAAATTTGGGAGCTCATGGTTTGTGGAGAACTCCATCAAAGCTTGAAGATATTGAAATTGAAGAATGGAGCTTATTGGAGATTCAAGCATTGGTGGGAGTTCCAAGATGAATACAAGCACAAGCCACCTTGATAAGAAGCTCCCCATAAGTCCAACTTAAGGACAATAAATAAAAGTGCTAGGTGGGAGACACCCCACCATGGTAAACTCTTTCCATACTCTTTTAGTTTGTTAATAAGTGAATTGAGTTGCCATTGTAGGTAGATTCTCATTTTCATTTTTATCTTTTGTAAATATTGGTAGAATTAGTTTAATTTCTTGTTTTTGTTGTTTTATCAAGTTTAGTTAGTAGTATAGTATGTTGAATAAGGTTCTAGGGTGTTTTGGTAGCTGTTTGGAGGATTGAAAGGCTTGGATTGGTGCAAGAACATAGCAAAATTTTTTGAAAAAAAACAGAACACCATCCACGCGTTCGCGCACATGACGCGTACGCGCACCTGAGCATTTTTCGACCACCCACGCGGACGCGCACTGTACGCGTACGCGTGGATGCAAAAATTCTACCCCAGCCAAAAACCCGAGAGTTAGGCCTGCGCTGTGCAAACATTGGGCCTAAGGCACAAGTCTATGCACGCGTGCGCGCACCTGGCGCGTACGCACACATGATCTTAAATTTGCAATGCGCGCGCACGCACACTGCGCGCGCGCGCGTCGATTGCACAATCTGCACCCCCGGTACTTTTACCCGAGAGTTGTGCCAGACTTGGGCCGACACTATGCCTCCGGCCTAACTCGACTCACGCGTGCGCGCACCTGGCGCGTACGCGTCCTTCGACCAATATACCCATCGACGCATAAACGTGCATGACGCGCACGCGTCAGTAAAAAAAAAGAGTTTTTTTCTCATCTTCCATTTTCTTTTGTTCACTGCATTCGCATACTTCTACTCTTTCCATTTTCATTTTGTTTCTATAGCATGTTTTCAGTTTTTTTTCTAAGTGTCATTTCAATAATGGTGTTGGATTCTTACACTCAATTGTTGAGAAATTCTTGCATTATTTTGGTGCTTCTTGACTTGTTTGATATTGTTGGGTGATGACACTTTTAAATCAATGCTTCATCTTGTATGACTCTTATGTCTTTGTGCATTGATATGACCTCATATTGTCTTTCATGACCCACTTCTTCTTATGTGAACTTGATGTGCCATGTGCTCTTCATGCTTCGATTTTACTCTTGCATCAAGTATTAGTTAATATGCCATTAGCTTATATTGTTTTCTCACCTACATGCGTAGCTAACATGTAGTGAGAACCTTACTCTTATTTGGCATTAGCCCCGGCCTACGTTATACTTGTTTTGATATCTTTGTTGTAGGCCTAATTGTCGTTCTTCTTTCCTCCCCTTTTAGGTTGGCCACCAAGAAGGGAGAAATGAATACCTTTATATGGGGCAACAAACAAGTCATCCGCACTACCATTTGAGGAGCTCATCAATTGTAGCAACCCATCCACTCTGCTCTTCTTTGCGTGCACCGAGGACGGTGCAATCTTCAAGTGTGGGGAGGTCGTCCGACCGATCTCCATGGGTAACAATTTCCTTTTCAACACCAAATTTTTATTTTCTTTGTTAGATTAGCTATTGCATTGCATGATAGGTTGCATGTTAGTTAGAATTTGTACATATTTTTACCACTTCTTTTTATTAGGACTACTTGGTTAGGATGATGATTTCTTTCCCAAGAAACCGTTTTAGGGTAACCTACTAATTTGAAAAAGAAAATTTGTTGAACTTGCTTGAAAGAATGTATTTTGGAACATGGTTTTTGAGCTAAGAACACAAGCAAGTGAGATTTGAGCCTATTGATGTGGTTACATTTTATAACCACTTATTTTCCATTCTTGTGTGCATTATTCTCTTTCTATGATTGTAATCTTTGCTTTGTTTGATTCTTTATGTCCATTATTTTGTGTATACATGCATTTATATGATTGAGGCCATCATTTCATTAGCTCACTTACCCAAATAGCCTTACCTTTTATCTTCCTTTGTTAGCCATATTTGAGCCTACGATTAACCCACTTTATTCTTATTTTAGCACATTACAAGCCTTAAAACGAAAAAAAAAACAATAAATGTCCTTAATTTGGATCTTTGATTAGCTTAGGCTAGTGTGTGTGAGTACCATTCAAGTGTGGGAACTCTTGGGACATTGAGGGAATAAAAAGGTAGTTTTGTATTTTTGTTGTAAATATTGTGAGTTGGGTACATGCTCGTGTATTGATCAAATGTATAGACCTTATGCATTGATGCTCTTGTATAAAAAAAATGAGAAAAACAAAAGAAAAAAAGAAAAGAAAAAAAAATATAGAAAAAGAAAGAAAAAAGAAGAAAAAGAAAGAAATAAAAAGGGGACAAAATGCCCCAAAGCAAAGTGAAGCTCAATAAAATCAATGCATATGTGTTGTGAAATAAAAAAGAATACATGAGTATGTGAAAAAGTGAGAAGTGGGTAGTTAGGTTAGCTTTGAAATTGTATAGGATGTCATAGGTTAGGTGGGAAGTCTAAACTTATCAAAGATTCAAATCTCAAGCTCACTTAACCAAATATACATCCTATCCTGACCTTGGCCCCATTACAACCTAAAGAAAAGACCTCATGATAATTGTATGACATGCATGAAATATATGTTGATTGTTAGAAGAAGAACAAATCTTAGAAAGCATGATTAGGGGAGAATTGAGAGAATCAACCCTAAACACTTGAGCGAATAGAGTGCAAACACATCCGGTGAGGGTTTGATGCTCAATTACATGTTTCCACCTACAATCATCAACTTTCATGCAAGTTTGTAAAAATATTTAATAACTCAATTCAATTGTGGATTAGACTTGCTAGTCCTTTGCCCTTGTGCATATATGCTTCCTGGGAATTGATTTATTTTGACCAAGTAATTGCATTCATTTAGATAGTTGCATATAGGTAGATTGCATTTAGTTAGTTTTTATTGAATAAATGTTGATTCCTTTGCTTTCTCTTGGTTTTAGCATGAGGACATGCTTGGTTTAAGTGTGGGGAGGTTGATAAACCCCATTTGTAGGGTTTATCTTGTGCTTGATTTAGGGGATTTTATACTCTTTTACCCACATTTATCCATTGAAATAGCATGGTTTTATAACTTCTCCTTTAATTGCGCTTAAGAGTGAAAACATGCTTTTTAGGTCTTAAAATAGCTAAATCTAATTCTCCTTGATTCCATTAGATGCCTTGTGATGAGCGGATATTTTATACGCTTTTTGGGGGTAATTTCATGTAGATTTTAGCATGTTTTAATTGGTTTTTAGTAGAATAATATTAGTTTTTAGGCAAAAATCATATTTCTGGACTTTACTATGAGTTTGTGTGTTTTTCTGTGATTTCAGGTATTTTCTGGCTGAAATTGAGGGAGCTGAGCAAAAATCTGAGTTAGGCTGAAAAAGGACTGCTGATGCTGTTGGATCCTGACCTTCCTGCACTCGAAATGGATTTTCTGGAGCTACAGAAGTCCAATTGGCTCGCTCTCAACGGCGTTGGAAAGTAGACATCCAGGGCTTTCCATCAATATATAATAGTCCATACTTTGCGCGAAGAAAGACGACGTAACTTGGCGTTGAACGCCAAGTACATGCTGCTGTCTGGAGTTAAACGCCAGAAACACGTCATGATCCGGAGTTGAACGCCCAAAACACGTTATAACTTGGAGTTCAACTCCAAGAAAGGCCTTAATTCGTGGATAGCTCTAGTCCCAGCCCCAGCACACCAAGTGGCCCCAGAAGTGGATTTCTGCACCAATTATCTTAGTTTACTCATATTTTGCAAACCTAGGTTACTAGTTTACTATTTAAACAACTTTTAGAGAATTATTTTGTACCTCATGATATTTTCAGATCTGAATTACATACTTTTTGACGGCATGAGTCTCTAAACTCCATTGTTGGGGGTGAGGAGCTCTGCAGCGTCTCGATGAATTAATACAATTCCTTTATTTTCCATTCAAACACGCTTGTTCTTATCTAAGATGTTCATTTGCGCTTAATTATGGAGAAGGTGATGATCCGTGACACTCATCACCTTCCTCAATCCATGAACGTGTGCCTGACAACCACCTCCGTTCTACATCAGATTGAATGAGTATCTCTTAGATTCATTACTCAGAATCTTCGTGGTATAAGCTGGATTGATGGCGGCATTCATGAGAATCCGGAAAGTCTAAACCTTGTCTGTGGTATTCTGAGTAGGATTCTAGGATTGAATGACTGTGACAAGCTTCAAACTCCTGAAGGCTGGGCGTTAGTGACAGACGCAAAAGAATCAATGGATTCTATTCCAACCTGATTGAGAACCGACAGATGATTAGCCGTGCTGTGACAGAGCATAGGAACGTTTTCACTGAGAGGATGGGAAGTAGCCATTGACAACGGTGACACCCTACATAGAGCTTGCCATGGAAGGGACCTTGCGTGTGGAAAAGGATTTCAAGGAAGAGTTGAAATTCAGAGGACAAAGCATCTCCAAAACTCCAACATATTTCTCATTACTGCACAACAAGTAACGCTTTTATTCTCTTTTATTTTTCCAATCTAATAATTCCAACTGATAATTTTAATTAATATCCTGACTAAGAATAATAAGATAAACATAGCTTGATTCAAACCAATAATCTCCGTGGGATCGACCCTTACTCACGTAAGGTATTACTTGGACGACCCAGTGCACTTGCTGGTTAGTTGTGCGGATCACAAATTCGTGCACCAAGTTTTTGGCACCGTTGCCGGGGATTATTCGAGTTTGAACAACTAAAGGTTTATTTTGTTGCTTAGATTAGGAAGAATTTATCCTTTTTTTTACTAGAATTGCATCTTTTATTATCCCTTTTTAAAAAATTTTTTTTTCAAAAATATTATTTTTCTTTATCAAATTTTAATTTTTTTCGTGAGTTTAGTGTCTTGTTCTAAGTTTCGTGTCAATTGCATATTTTATATTTTTCTTTAAAATTTTCGAACTTGTGTTCTTTGTTCTTCATTGATCTTCAAGTTGTTCTTGTTCACTTTTCTTGTTTGATCTTGAGTTTTTCTTGTTTTGTGTCTTTTCTTGTTTTTCTTGTTCTTTTTCAAAACATTAACTTTCAAAAATTATACTTTTATCCATAAAAATAATACATCTTTAAAATACGTTACATTTTTAGCTTAGTTGATTATAGCGTGGGTTTTATGTTCTTAGCAATTGGGCACCTTCTTTTTAAAATCCTTTTTCAAAAATAATTTTTCTTGATTTAATCTTGTGCCAAACTTTAAGTTTGGTGTTTTCTTGTTAATCTTTTCATAATTTTCGAAAATTTTATTAAAGTTTTCTAAAAATTTTAAGTTTGGTGTTCTTCCTTTTGTTCTTGGTGTTCTTGTGAATCTTCAAGGTGTTCTTGAGTTTTTCTTGTGTCTTGATCTTAAAATTTTTAAGTTTGGTGTTCCTTGGTGTTTTCCCTCCAAAATTTTCGAAAATAAGGAGCATTAGATCTAAAAATTTTAAGTCTTGTGTCTTTTATGTGTTTTTCTCTTTCATCATAAAATTCAAAATTCAAAAAAATATCTTTTCTAACTAATTTTGAACTATTTTTTCGAAAATTTTTTTATAAAAATTCAGATTTCAATTTTAAAATTTTTCAATTCTTATCTTTTTAAGTTTTTTTTTTTAAAAAAAAAATTTATCTTTTTCAAAAATAACCTAACCACTTTCTCTCTCCTCACTTTTTCAAAAATCTTCATAAAATATTTTCAAATTCTTATTACTTTTTTTTATTTTAATTTTCTTATTTTATCTTATTTTTATTTTGGTTTTATTTTATTTCGAATTTTTTTATTTATAAACTAAAAATTTAAATCCACATTACCCCTTTACTCCAACATGGACATAAGCGGAAATGAACAATCCAAGAGGACTCTGGGGTCATATGCTAACCCCACTACTACTTCATATGGGAGTAGTATCTGTATACCCTCCATTGGAGTTAGTAGCTTTGAGTTGAATCCTCAGCTCATTATCATGGTGCAGCAAAACTGCCAGTATTCCGGTCTTCCACAGGAAGAACCTACAGAGTTTCTGACACAATTTTTACAAATTGCTGACACAGTACATGATAAGGAAGTAGATCAGGATGTCTACAGATTATTACTGTTTCCATTTGCTGTAAAAGATCAAGCTAAGAGATGGTTAAATAACCAGCCTAAGAACAGCATAAAAATATGGAAACAGTTGTCAGAAAAATTCCTGAATCACTATTTCCCTCCAAAACGGATGACACAGCTACGGCTAAGCATCCAAGGCTTCAAACAAGGAGATAATGAATCCCTTTATGATGCCTGGGAAAGATACAGAGAGATGCTAAGAAAATGCCCCTCTGAAATGTTTTCAGAGTGGGTGCAATTAGACATCTTCTACTATGGGCTTACAGAAAAAGCTCAGATTTCTCTAGACCACTCAGCTGGTGGATCTATACATATGAGAAAAATAATTAAAGAAGCTCAAGAGCTTATTGAGACAGTTGCCAGAAATCAGCATCTATACCTAAACAGTGAATCTTCCATGAAAGAAGAAGCTAAAACAATAACTGCTGAACTCAATCCGGTAGATCAAGCTAATGAATTCAATCAGCAGCTGGACTTTCTAACCCAGCAGCTAGCCGAATTCAAGGAAATACTCCAGGAAACAAGAATGGCTAACAGGAATATGGAAGTACATTTAAAGCAAACAGAAAAGCAACTATCAAAATAAATAACAGAAGAATGCCAAGCAGTTCAATTAAGAAGTGGGAAAACATTAAATACCTCACTTCAAAGCAGCAGGAAGCCAAGAAATGAACAAATGGCTGCTCAAAATCCCTCTGAGGACAATCAGAGCCCAGAGAGGAATAATGCTGGCGCTGAACGCCCAGACCATGCTCATTCCTGGCGTTCAACGCCAGAAACAAGCATGAATCCGGTGTTGAACGCCCAAAGGAAGCACAGTTCTGGCGTTCAGACGCCAGTAACAGGTAAGGAGTTGGCATCTAACGCCACTCCAGCTTCCACCCCTGGCATTCAAATGCCAGTGGGGGATCAGTCACATACAAGTGCTGATAAGAACTCTTCTAAAAAGGCTTCCCAACCCACTTCTGTAGGTAATAAACCTGCAGCAACTAAGGTTGAGGAATATAAAGCCAAAATGCCTTATCCTCAAAAACTCCGCCAAGCGGAACAGGATAAGCAATTTGCCCGCTTTGCAGACTATCTCAGGACTCTTGAAATAAAGATTCCGTTTGCAGAAGCACTTGAGCAAATACCCTCTTATGCTAAGTTCATGAAAGAGATCTTAAGTCATAAGAAGGATTGGAGAGAAACTGAAAAAGTTTACCTCACTGAAGAATGCAGTGTAGTCATTCTGAAAAGCTTACCTGAGAAGCTTAAAGACCCCGGGAGCTTTATGATACCATGCACATTAGAGGGTAATTGTACCAAGCAAGCTCTATGTGATCTTGGGGCAAGTATCAACTTAATACCTGCATCTATTATCACAAAGCTTGGTTTGACTGAAGAAGTCAAACCAACCCGGATATGTCTTCAACTTGCTGATGGCTCCATTAAATACCCATTAGGCGTGATTGAAGACATGATTGTCAAGGTTGGGCCATTTGCCTTTCCTACTGACTTTGTGGTGCTGGAAATGGAGGAGCACAAGAGTGCAACTCTCATTCTAGGAAGACCTTTCCTAGCAACTGGCCGAACCCTCATTGACGTCCAAAAAGGGGAAGTAACATTGAGAGTCAATGAGGAGGAGTTCAAGTTGAATGTTGTCAAAGCCATGCAACATCCAGACACCCAAAATGACTGCATGAGTGTTGATATTATTGACTCTCTGGTAAGAGAAGTCAATATGGCTGAGAGTCTCGAATCAGAGCTAGAGGACATCTTTAAAGATGTTCAGCCTGATCTGGAGGAATCAGAGAGAATAGGAGAACCTCTGAAAATCCCTCAGGAAGAGGAGAAACCTCCTAAACCCGAGCTCAAACCATTACCACCATCCCTAAAATATGCATTCTTGGGAGAAGGTGATACTTTTCCTGTGATCATAAGCTCTACCTTAGAGCCACAGGAAGAGAAAGCACTAATTCAAGTGCTAAGGACACACAAGACAGCTCTTGGGTGGTCCATCAGTGATCTCAAGGGCATTAACCCAGCCAGATGCATGCACAAAATCCTACTGGAGGGTGACGCCAAGCCAGTGGTCCAACCACAAAGGCGGCTGAATCCAGCCATGAAGGAGGTGGTGCAGAAAAAGGTCACTAAGTTAGTAGAGGCTGGGATAATTTATCCTATTTCTGATAGCCCCTGGGTAAGCCCTGTCCAAGTCGTCCCTAAGAAAGGTGGCATGACAGTGGTTCATAATGAAAAAAATAAACTGGTTCCTACAAGAACAGTTACTGGGTGGCGTATGTGTATTGATTACAGAAGGCTTAATACAGCTACCAGAAAGGATCATTTTCCTTTACCATTCATAGACCAGATGCTGGAAAGACTGGCAGGTCATGAATACTACTGCTTCCTGGATGGATATTCTGGTTATAATCAAATTGCAGTAGATCCAAAAGATCAAGAGAAAACGGCATTCACATGTCCATCTGGAGTATTTGCATACAGAAGGATGCCATTTGGCCTGTACAATGCACCTGCAACCTTTCAGAGGTGCATGCTCTCAATTTTCTCTGATACGGTGGAAAAATTTCTGGAAGTCTTCATGGATGACTTTTCAGTGTTTGGAGACTCATTCAGCTCCTGCCTTAACCATTTAGCACTTGTTCTAAAGAGATGCCAAGAGACTAACCTGGTTTTAAACTGGGAGAAGTGTCACTTTATGGTGACTGAAGGAATTGTCCTTGGGCACAAAATCTCGAACAAGGGATAGAGTGGATCAAGCTAAGGTAGAGGTAATTGAAAAATTACCACCACCTGCCAATGTTAAGGCAATCAGAAGCTTTCTGGGGCATGCAGGATTCTACAGGAGGTTTATAAAGGATTTTTCAAAAATCGCCAAACCTCTGAGCAACCTACTAGCTGCTGACACGCCATTTATCTTTGATAAAGAGTGTCTGCAAGCATTTGAGACTCTGAAAGCTAAATTGGTTACAGCACCAATCATCTCTGCACCAGACTGGACATTACCATTTGAATTAATGTGTGATGCCAGTGACCATGCCATTGGTGCAGTATTGGGACAAAGGCATGACAAGCTTCTGCACGTCATTTACTATGCCAGCCGTGTTTTAAATGACGCACAGAAGAATTACACAACCATAGAAAAAGAGCTACTTGCAGTGGTTTACGCCATTGACAAATTCAGATCCTATTTAGTAGGATCAAAAGTGATTGTATATACTGATCATGCTGCTCTTAAATATCTACTCACAAAGCAGGATTCAAAACCCAGACTTATAAGATGGGTGTTGCTTCTTCAAGAGTTTGATATAGAAATAAGAGACAGAAAAGGAACAGAGAATCAAGTAGCAGATCACCTGTCCCGAATAGAACCAGTAGAAGGGGCGTCCTCCCTCTCACTGAGATCTCTGAAACCTTTTCGGATGAGCAACTCTTTGCCATCCAGGAAGTGCCATGGTTTGCAGACATTGCAAACTACAAGGCAGTGAGATTCATACCCAAAGAGTACAGTAGACAGCAAACAAAGAAACTGATCACGGATGCAAAGTATTATCTTTGGGATGAGCCGTATCTCTTTAAGAGATGTGCAGACGGAGTAATCCGTAGATGTGTGCCTAAGGAAGAAGCACAGAAGATCCTATGGCACTGCCATGGATCACAGTATGGAGGACATTTTGGAAGTGAGCGAACAGCCACAAGAGTCCTCCAATGTGGCTTCTACTGGCCTACTCTCTATAAAGACTCCCGAGTGTTTGTACTTAATTGTGATAGTTACCAAAGATCTGGCAATCTACCTCATAGTTATGCCATGCCTCAACAAGGGATCTTGGAGATTGAGTTGTTTGATGTATGGGGCATTGACTTCATGGGACCTTTCCCACCATCATACTCAAACACTTATATTCTGGTGGCAGTGGATTATGTATCCAAATGGGTGGAGGCTATTGCAACACCCACCAATGACACTAAAACAGTGTTAAAATTCCTCCAGAAACACATCTTCAGCAGATTTGGTATCCCTAGAGTATTAATCAGTGATGGGGGCACTCATTTCTGCAATAAACAGCTTTACTCTGCTCTGGTTCGCTATGGAGTTAGCCACAGGGTAGCTACTCCATATCACCCACAAACTAATGGGCAAGCTGAAGTCTCAAATAGAGAACTCAAAGAATCCTGGAACGGACTGTAATTAACCGTAGAAGGGATTGGGCAAGAAGCTTGGATGATGCTCTGTGGGCATACAGAACAGCATTCAAGACCCCTATAGGGACCTCTCCATACCAGCTTGTGTATGGAAAGGCATGTCACTTGCCAGTGGAACTGGAACACAAGGCCTACTGGGCAACCAGATTCCTAAACCTTGATGCCAAGTTAGCTGGAGAAAAACGATTGCTCCAGTTAAATGAGCTAGAGGAATTTAGACTCAATGCTTTCGAGAATGCAAAGATTTACAAAGAGAAAGCGAAAAGATGGCATGATAAGAAATTGTCATCCAGAGTCTTTGAGCCGGGGCAGAAAGTTCTGCTATTTAATTCTAGGCTCAAATTATTCCCCGGGAAATTAAAATCCCGGTGGAGAGGTCCATATGTAATTACAAACGTATCACCATATGGATACATAGAGCTTCAGGATAATGACTCTAACAAAAAGTTCATTGTTAATGGACAAAGAGTTAAACATTATCTTGAAGGCAATTTCGAGCAAGAATGCTCAAAACTGAGACTTAATTAAAGCTCAGTAATAGTCCAGCTAATGACATTAAAGAAGCGCTTGCTGGGAGGCAATCCAGCCAATCACAAAATTTAATTTTATTTGTTTTTATTGATTTTTACAGGTATATGTCAAAGTATCTTCAAGGTAAAAAAGTAATTGATTGAATTCACAGAGTTACAGGGGAATTTGGAAGCTCACTGGCGTGAAAAAGCCAGTAAGAAATGTTTTGGGCGTTGAACGCCCAAAAGAAGCACCCACTGGGCGTTCAATGCCAGTAAGGGTAGCCATCTGGGCGTTTAACGCCAGATTGACAGCATCTTGGGCGTTTAGAAAAACGCCCAGTGACAAAGGACTTCCTGACGTTCAACGCCAGAAAGAAGCAACAGCTGGGCGTTGAACGCCCAGGAGAAGCATCAACTGGGCATTAAACGCCCAAAACATGCAGCAGTTGGGCGTTTAACGCCAGAATGGTGGGGAGGAGGTAAAATTCGTTTTCCTTCACAAATTTTCTAATTTTTATGTTTCAATTCATGATTTCTTGCATAAACATGTTTCAAAATATCATCCTTCAATTCCAAAAATTTTAATCCTAATTTCTAAAAAACCCTAATTTCTAAAATCCCTTTTTCAAAAATATCAAATGTATCTTAATTCATAAACACAAATCTTTTTCAACTCATCATATCTTTTGGATTTCGAAATTGCCTCTCCCTCTATTCCTCTCCTTTCCTTTCTTTTGCTTGAGGACAAGCAAACCTCTAAGTTTGGTGTGATTTGCCATGATCACTGAGCTAAAACTCATTAAGATCATGGCACCTAAGGGAACAGGAAGAGCAAGGATGTGAACTTAAGCGAGCTGAAGCGTCCAAAATTAATTCTTGAAGGCATCCCACAGACTAGAGGAACATCCACTTCCCAAAATACAGGTTGTTAAGTTCTAATTCTAGCTTTAACTCTGTGATAGTATTATTATAGGATTTTACCTTAGAAGTTATATAGGAGTAGTAGTAATTAGCATATCTATTTTGATTTTATTTTCAATTAAGTTATAATTTATTTTTCTCATCATCATCAAACATGAATAAAATAGTAGATTTTTAGAATAAAGAGGCAATTTAATCTTTTCGAGTTCTTAATAAGGAAAATTCTAATTATTTATATGTGGTGGCAATACTTTTTGTCTTCTGAATGAATGCTTGAACAGCGCATATTTTTTTATATTGAATTTTATGAATGTTAAAATTGTTGGCTCCTGAAAGAATGATGAACAAGAGAAATGTTATTGATGATCTGAAAAATCATGAAATTGATTCTTGAGGCAAGAAAAAGCAGTGGAAAAAAAAATTTTTGCGAAAAAAAGAGAGAAAGAAAAAGCAAGAAGAAAAAGCCAATAGCCCTTAAAACCAAAAGGCAAGGGTAAAAAGGATCCAAGGCTTTGAGCATCAATGGATAGGAGGGCCCAAGGAAATAAATCCAGGCCTAAGCGGCTAAATCAAGCTGTCCCTAACCATGTGCTTGTGGCATGCAGGTCCAAGTGAAAAGCTTGAGACTGAGTGGTTAAAGTCGTGATCTAAAGCAAAAGAGTGTGCTTAAGAACTCTGGACACCTCTAACTGGGGACTCTAGCAAAGCTGAGTCACAATCTGAAAAGGCTCACCCAATTATGTGTCTGTGGCATTTATGTATCCGGTGGTAATACTGGAAAACAAAGTGCTTAGGGCCACGGCCAAGACTCATAAAGTAGCTGTGTTCAAGAATCAACATACTAAACTAGGAGAATCAATAATACTATCTGAATTCTGAGTTCCTATGGATGCCAACCATTCTGAATTTCAAAGGATAAAGTGAGATGCCAAAACTGTTCAGAAGCAAAAAGCTACTAGTCCCGCTCATCTAATTAGAATCTGAGCTTCACTTGAAACTCTGAGATATTATTGTTTCTTAATTTTTTTTCATCCTATTTTATTTATCTAGTTGCTTAAGGACAAGCAACAGTTTAAGTTTGGTGTTGTGATGAGCGGATATTTTATACGCTTTTTGGGGGTAATTTCATGTAGATTTTAGCATGTTTTAATTGGTTTTTAGTAGAATAATATTAGTTTTTAGGCAAAAATCATATTTCTGGACTTTACTATGAGTTTGTGTGTTTTTCTGTGATTTCAGGTATTTTCTGGCTGAAATTGAGGGAGCTAAGCAAAAATCTGAGTTAGGCTGAAAAAGGACTGCTGATGCTGTTGGATCCTGACCTCCCTACACTCGAAATGGATTTTTTGGAGCTACAGAAGTCCAATTGGCGCGCTCTCAACGGCGTTGGAAAGTAGACATCCAGGGCTTTCCTGCAATATATAATAGTCCATACTTTGCGCGAAGAAAGATGACGTAACTTAGCGTTGAACGCCAAGTACATGCTGCTGTCTGGAGTTAAACGCCAGAAACACGTCATGATCCGGAGTTGAACGCCCAAAACACGTTATAACTTGGAGTTCAACTCCAAGAAAGGCCTTAATTCGTGGATAGCTCTAGTCCCAGCCCCACACACACCAAGTGGGCCCCAGAAGTGGATTTCTGCACCAATTATCTTAGTTTACTCATATTTTGCAAACCTAGGTTATTAGTTTACTATTTAAACAACTTTTAGAGAATTATTTTGTACCTCATGATATTTTCAGATCTGAATTACATACTTTTTGACGGCATGAGTCTCTAAACTCCATTGTTGGGGGTGAGGAGCTCTGCAGCGTCTCGATGAATTAATACAATTCCTTTATTTTCCATTCAAACACGCTTGTTCTTATCTAAGATGTTCATTCACGCTTAATTATGGAGAAGGTGATGATCCGTGACACTCATCACCTTCCTCAATCCATGAACGTGTGCCTGACAACCACCTCCGTTCTACATCAGATTGAATGAGTATCTCTTAGATTCATTACTCAGAATCTTCGTGGTATAAGCTGGATTGATAGCGGCATTCATGAGAATCCGGAAAGTCTAAACCTTGTCTGTGGTATTCTGAGTAGGATTCTGGAATTGAATGACTGTGATGAGCTTCAAACTCCTGAAGGCTGGGCGTTAGTGACAGACGCAAAAGAATCAATGGATTCTATTCCAACCTGATTGAGAACCGACAGATGATTAGCCGTGCTGTGACAGAGCATAGGAACGTTTTCACTGAGAGGATGGGAAGTAGCCATTGACAACGGTGACACCCTACATAGAGCTTGCCATGGAAGGGACCTTGCGTGTGGAAAAGGATTTCAAGGAAGAGTTGAAGTTCAGAGGACAAAGCATCTCCAAAACTCCAAGATATTTCTCATTACTACACAACAAGTAACGCTTTTATTCTCTTTTATTTTTCCAATCTAATAATTCCAACTGATAATTTTAATTAATATCCTGACTAAGAATAATAAGATAAACATAGCTTGATTCAAACCAATAATCTCCGTGGGATCGACCCTTACTCACGTAAGGTATTACTTGGACGACCAAGTGCACTTGCTGGTTACTTGTGCGGATCACAAATTCGTGCACCACCTTGATATGTTTGTTAAGTGATTTAAGGTTTAGGAGGCAAAGATTGGATCAAGGGAATGAAGAAAGAAAGCATGAAAAGTTGGAGAACTCATGAAGAAATGAAAGAACCGGAAAGCTATCAAGCCAACCTCTTCGCACTTAAATGACCATAACTTGAGCTACAGAGGTCCAAATGATGCGGTTCCAATTGGGTTGGAAAGCTAACGTCCGGGGCTTCGAAACGATATAAGATTTGCCATAGTTGCTATATGTATGGTGGTGCGCATGCGCATAGTACGCGCACGCGCCGTTGTTGCCACCTGGTTCACTTAAAGCAAAACGTGACCAGCGAATTCTAAAGCCTTGTGGGCCCAATCCAACTTCTTTCTGATGCTATTTAACCCAAGGAATGAAGAGGGAAACACATGTTAGTTACCATTAGTCATAGTTTAGTTTTAGAAGTAGTTAAAACTAGTTTCTAGAGAGAGAAGCTCTCACTTCTCTCTAGAATTAGGATTAGGATTAGGTTTAGTTCTTAGATCTAGATTTAGATTCATCTTCTTCTACTTCTATCTTCTCAATTCCTTGTAGTTACATTCATTCTTCTCCTATTCTTTTAGTGTAATCTCTTTTATGTTGTTTTTATATTTTGTTGTAGATCTAGTATTGTTCCTTCTACTTTCTTTCAATTCAATTCAAGGTAATTCATAATAATTGTGTTTCTTTTGATTGTTGTTGTTAATTTCTTTCAATAATTGTTGTTAGATTCTCTTCTTGTTGTTAATTTGCTTTGCTTTTCTTTTGTGCCTTCCAAGTGTTTGATGAAATGCTTGGTTGGATTTTAGTGTAGGTTTTGTTCCTCTTGGCCTAGGTAGAGTAATTAGTGACTCTTGAGTTATCTAATCCTTTTGTTGGTTGATAATTAGAAGTTGCTAATTGATTTGAATGCCTCTAAAGCTAGTCTTTCCTTTAGGAGTTGATTAGGACCTGAGGAATCAAATTGATTCATCCACTTGACTTTCCTCCATGGTTAAAGGTTAACTAAGTGGGAGCAATACACAATTCTCATCACAATTGAGAAGGATAACTAGGATAGGACTTCTAGTTCTCATATCTTGCCAAGAGCTTTGTTAGTTGTTAGTTTATTTCCTTTGCCATTTATAATTCTTGTCTATAATCTCAAAAACCCCAAAATAACTCACAACCAATAACAAGACACTTTATTGTAAATCCTAGGGAGAACGACCCGAGGTTTAAATACTTCGGTTTATAGATTTTAGGGGTTTGTACTTGTGACAAACAAATTTTTGTATGAGAAGATTATTGTTGGTTTAGAGACTATACTTCGACGAGATTTCATTTGTAAAATTCTAAACCGTCAAAAATCCAATCATCAATGGGCCGACGACATCCCTAATCCAAAAAGCCTTATATATCCTAACCAAATACCAAAAAGGGTACTCAAGACTGGTGCTGAAAAGAACCCACAAAATACTAGGAAGGCCCCAAATTCCAAGAATGGGCCCACTCAACCCAAGCAACCCAATAAGGGAAGTAAACTCAAATAGAAGCTTCTCCCCACCTAGGGCTGGCAACGGGGCGGGTAGGGGCGGATTTTTGCTCTACCCGACCCCGCCCCGTCGTACAACAACTCGCATAGAACCCGCCCCACTTCTACCCGCGGGTAGTAAAACGTTGAACCCTAAACTGCCCCTGCGGGTACCCGTCCCATCCCTACCCGCCTCTATAATTATTAAAATTCAATAAATAAAATTAGATTTCAAAATTTATATAACTATCATCACATACATAACATAAATTAAAGTAAAAATTTAAATATGATACAATATTATTAATCATTTACTAATTATTTTACATATATTATACATATTATATATATTATATATATAGCGGGACGGGTAGGGGCTGGTATTATCTAAACCCGACCCCGCCCTGCCCCTCCCAAGAACCCGCCCCGAGCGGGTAGAAGCGGGGTGGGTACCCGCGGGTTCGGGTGGTATTGCCATTCCTAACCCCATCAAACTCTCTCGAAACCACATCACCCTCCTCTTAAGGTGAACGAAAAAAAAGCATTCTGAAGTTGAAGTCATGGAGTTGGCCATCTTAGAGAATATGAAAATCCTGTAGAATAAGCATTGGGAAGCCTTTCTGGCGATGAAAAATTCTAGCTCTAGCTCCGAATTATCCTTAGCCATGGTGAGGCCCCTTTTCTCCTCTCAACCTTCAGAGATCCCTGTAGCAAATTTATCCATAATCAGGGAGGTTTCGCTAGAGAAACCGCCTGACGACAACATAGTTATATCCGTTGAAGATTCTATTGGAAAAAATCATCAAATCTGTGATCAAAGCACAGGGACCACTGGAGAAAATTCCCAAGCTTGATATTTCTTTCTTGTATGCTGACCCATTTTTACCTTATCTTGTTAATGATGAATCTTATCGCTTGAAATTGTTGTGGTGCAAGTGCTAAAACTTTCCCCTCTTTTATTAGAGATATCAAAATGGAGTATGATGTGAATTTTTTAATTCTGATGGAAACTCATATTAGTGGTGACCGTGGTAAAGCTGTTCGTGATAAGTTAGGCTTTGATAGCAGCTTTATTGAGGAAGTCCAGGCCGGTCTGGGGGTATATGGTGCATGTGGAATTCTAATATTTGAAAAGTTGATATTTTATAACACCAGAGACAATTTATCCATCTAAATATTGAGAATAGTAACTTCCTCCTTAGGTGCTCACTGCCATTTATGGGAGCCCTCAAAGGGAGCATCGCAAGACTCTTTGGGATAGCATCGTATTTTAAATTATGATATCAATCTTTCTTGGTGCTTAATTGGAGACTTTAATGCTCTGCTACATAATTTAGAAAGAAAAGGAGGATCAAGTAACCAAAATTCGGGAGCTTGTATTGATTTTAATAATTGTGTTTTGGATTATGGTCTCATTGATATTGATTTTTCAGGATGGCCTTTCACTTGAAAAAGGGGTAACATAGCTGAAAGACTTAATAGAAGTTTGAGTAATATTGATTGGCAAATCTCCTTTCTGGAGACTAAAATTAAACACATTTCTATGTTCCAATCGGATCACTCTCTGATATACCTTCAACTTGCGCCATCGCTGCCCCCAATAGGAGAAGATGTCACTAAATTTTAAAATTCTTTCAAAATCTAGAATTCAAATTTCTTTGGTCACATTTTGAGAAAGAAGAACCATATTATTAGAAGATTTCAGGGGATAGCTTCTAGCCTTAGTACCAATGGGAACCATTTTTTGGAGAAGCTTCAGGTTAAACTTTGGAAGGAGTATGAATATATCCTAATTCAAAAAGAGATTGTATGGTTTCAAAAGTCTCGATGCAAATAGACTGAATTTGGGATCAGAATACCAAATATTTTCACGAAACAACTATGGCCAAAAAAAGAAGGAACAAAGTTAAAGATCTCTAAAATGATGATGAAAACTGGATCTCAAATAGCACTAATTTAAAAAATATGGCTATATCTTTCTACTCTATTCTTTATTTTGATAATATTCTTGGTTCTTTTTATATTTTAAATAAAACCTTTTCCATTATAAATATTGATGAGATATTTAATTATTTATATAAAATATATCTTTAATAAGATAATTGATTTAGTAGCTGATTTTTAGTGTGTTCACTATTTTCTTTATTTGACAAAGGTGTTTGTCTTTTTAAAAAACATAAGTATTTCAATTTATATTTGGTAAATATGTTTAGTTCTGAAACATGTTTTTAGAAAGCAGACAAAGAATTAGATGATTCCATTAAATAGTTCCATTCCTTTGTGCTCATTTTTTGAAAGAAATTCTAAATATAAATTGTCGTAACCATAGTTAACGAATTAACATAAAGTACAATGTCCTGAATCGATTTATATAAATATATAAAGAGGGGATTCGTGTGTTGAAAATTCATTTAGGAATTTATGTAAAGTTGGCTACTCTTTAATTTATTTAAGTAAAAAGGCCTATTTCTATATCTAATTTAGCTTTTGTATCATGTATAATAGTATTTTCTTAATCTCCTCTCTTGAGTTCTAACATGGTATCAGAGTCATGGTATTTTTCTTGAAAATGATAAATTTTGTTTTCGATGAAACCACCATGCTTTCCTTCTCAAGTATTCTTTTTTTTTTTCATGTGTTTTCTCTCTCTTTTTTTTTAGTCTTTATTTTGATGTTTCCTTACCTAACCGATGACCAGATCAACATTCAACATCTTCTACTCATTATTCCAATCCGCGCCCATGTCCAACCCGGTTTTGACCCGAGCCTCGACTAGACTCGCTTCAATGTTTTTCTTGCGTTAACTTGAATTTACTCAGTCGCTGATGCAGCTCCATCAACCACTCACGTGCGACCACGTGTCAGTAGGTTGCTGACATGGTAAGTGACATGTCTACTGACGTGATTGATGATGTGCCAGTCTTGTGGGATCCCTCTTTAAATATTTTAGTGTCCTCTTTTCGATTTCACCCTCCGTTTTTTAAAATTTTGCTCCAATCTTATCGTTTTTCATCTTTGTGGGATATTTACATATTCTTATGGAGAAACTAGATATTTTTTTTGCCACATTCTGATAGTTTGTCATCTTTCTGACAGTTTGCCACTTTTTCGTTAGTTTGCCACTTATTCAGCATTTTGTCATTTGTTCGGCAGTTTTTTGGCAGTATGCCAATTTTTTGGCAGTTTCGTCTGTACTACCTCCAACAATTTCGTCTGTGCTTCCTCCGACAGTTTCATTTGTACTTTTTTGGTAGTTTTGTCTGTGTTTTTGTTTCGGCAGTTTCATCTGTGCTCTGTTCTGACAGTTTCGTTTGCATTCGTTCTATCAGTTTTTGTTTTTTTATTACGTTATTTTAAATAAGTTTCAAATTCAAGTTGTCATTTGAATTTAAGAGGTGATATTAGAGTAATAATAAGTAATTGAGAGTTAGTAGTGATTAGTAGTTAATAAATAAATATTTATGAGATTAGTTTGTACTATTTCTATATATAGTTTAACTCTCGTATCATGTAACACACAACTTCATATATAATATCACTTTTTGAATTTCTCCTCCTGAGTTCTAACACAATAACTATTTCATACTTGTATAGAAATTTTAGTCAAATATTATTAGGATTTTTAATTACCAATTTATTAAAACTTTTAAATGTCGAAAATAACTTATCAAATTTAAATTTTAAAAAGATCTTTTTAAAAATAATAACACTTATATTTAGTAAATTAAATTAAAAATAAATAATTTTTAATAACACAAAAAACAAAAAATTTTTTTGGTAAAATTTTTTAAAATTAAAAAAAATTATAATAAATATAAATAAATAAAATACGATTATTTTATTTTGATGAATCTTGAATCCGGATTTGATGTACCCCAATTTTAGAATGTTACTCCCCTCAGTATATGTTCTCTGTGATTGATAAGTTATCAGAAATAGCCAATGTGTACAATGGGCTATTTTAAATTGATTTTGGGATTTATTAAAGATCGAACTCTTGACTTTTTGGATCTAAAACTCTAATACCATGTCATGATACCACTTATCCCAGAGATTTACGCTGATGAAAAAAGATAATACTAATGATTATATCTCTAATACTCCCTAAACTTCTATTGTATGCATTGTACAAATATTCCATTGACTCCTCATTCTTTCCCTTTATAAAAAGACCCATATTATTATTATTATTATTATTATTATTTTTTTGGGTCTTGAAAGATCTATATTATCTAGTTGGACTACATTACAGTTCAAAATAATTATTGATACTATATGTATCTTTAATATTGTCTGCCTCAATCCAAATGTCCAGAAAACTACTTTGTAGGGCCAAACCCAAGCTCAAAAAACAAACATTAGCTTCAGCCTCTCTCTCAGTCAGAGAAGAGATTTGTTCTTGAACAAAAAAAGAAAACAAAGGAAGAGGAGATGGAGATCTGACATGTTGCTGCTAGGAATACCTATTTTGTGTATTTTTCTATTTTGTACTCGGTCCTCATGTCTCTGTCTACGTATAGTATGAACAAGACTTTTGAGCCGTATGTCTTCTCATTCAATTTTCCAAAAAATTAAACTTGTTCTTAGTAGATAAAGAAATAGTTGTTCTTAATTCCTGTATATGAATTTTAGCTCGGAAATTTTATATAGATAGAGATAGAGAGAGGGATGGGAGGAATTTGATTTGATATGCATGATGCACAATAATAACCCAAAACTATTATTATTATTAGAGGATAATGATCCATCCAGTAGATTAAGAATATAACAACAAAGTTATTTGATTATCCAAATCTTTGCATTTCTCTCCGATTCGTAAACTTAGAATGTGTATAGGCAGGTTCCATCATCACTTCTAGCGGTTGGGTCGAAGTTTGAAGCATTTGGATCAGTGCATCCTTCGGGGACAGGAACACCAATTTGTTGCGCTGCTTTCCCGTAGAAAGAGCCACTCTTAATAGCATCTTGGTTGGCATCGCCAAGAGCAGCTTCGTTCAAATACTTGTCAGCCAATTGGACTCTCTTCACATTCTCTTGCTCTTGGACAAGCATGTTGCCGTACTCCAACAACTTTGCCAACGTCATCTTTGGTTGCTCGAACGTTGGTGGTCCTTCCTTTGAGTTCACTAGCTTCTTCCCAACTCCGTCAACTCCAACACCAGATACCCACTTCCTCACTTCATCATCGTACACTCTGGCCCTCAGTGCTCCAAAGAAATCAATAGATTGGCCGGGGAAAGTGTCCACAAGTTTAACAATGTCCTCAGGAGGAACATTGTCGGTACGGAAGATTCCGGTGCAGACACCAATCCTGTCCTCTCTCGTTGGCGCCCAGTAGAACTTCTCCATACGGCCGTCACGAATCAAGGGAGCATAGAGGGTGGAGAAATCGTTACCGGTGACCACGATGGGAACTCGAGGATTCTCTTCTTTGTTGTACATCCCTGGGAGCTGAACATTCGTGGGGTTATCGGCGATGTTCATCAGGGTGGCGTTGACCATCTGGTTGTTCACCGTGTACTGCGTAGCTCCACCCATACGACCTGCTCCTGCGTCTAGATCGTTGATGAAGAGGCAGCACATCTTTCCTTTCTTGATTATGTCCGCTGCTTCGCGGTACCGTTGTCTTATCAGCTTTGCTGGCTCTCCGGCGTTTCCGCTTTCGAGTTCTCCGGCACTCATCATGATCGGGTTGATTCCCATCTTGGCAAACACAAGCTCACATTGGAAAGATTTTCCCTGACCTTTGCCTCCCCAGATACCAAGAATGAGAGGAACCTTGATATTGGGCAGAGTCATGAAGTTCTTGCTGATGTGGACAACAAGCTTGTCCATAAAAGCAGGAGCAATGTAAAATCCGTCCTTCGTGTTGTCCATGTACGTTTTGAGGCCGGTACTGAGGTATTCATAGGAGCTCATGACTGCATAGTGAGTGCCAGTATCCATTGGAGCTTGGAAGAGAGGATCAACCATACCCTTCCCTCTTGTGATGTCTTGCTGGTCATCTGAGATATCATAGGCCAACCCTCTCCATCTGTCCTCATCTGTCTGCTTGTTCTTGTCCTCATCGACCGCCACAATCTTGAAGCTTCCGGAGGAAACCTTGTTGCTGCTGGGGATTCTTGATGTAACCTTCTTCAAGCTGCTTCCGAAAAAAGCTGATGAACTAGGAACGGATGAAGCCACAGCTCCAGAACCATTCAAACTCACTAGAGTTCCTTTGACAGCTCCTATGGTTGAAACTGAAGCAGCCATGGCTGTGTTATTGTTCTTGTAGCAGCAGAGAGTAATTGCACTACTACAGAGGAAATAATGAACACTATAAAGACTTATTATAGTGGCTAAGTTGAGTTTAGATAAAGGAATATAAGGGAATATCTTTCAAGATTGGTTGTAGAATCCTTAACATCCACACAGTGAAGATTAGTTTTTAAGCCACGTGGCAGATCCAAGATATAATAAGTTACCCTTACGAGACAGATATTCTTTGGTTGGAATATGAGCCATTTCCTGATCCACCAATAATGAGGAGAGTTTACTACCACACAAAATAGGAGCAATAATCCATCTCTTCATGTTCAATCCTATGGCTTGTGTCTAATTTCTTCCACAAGATGATAAAGTCGCTACAAATACTTATTTCAACTTGGTCAACTTAAACAAAAAATGTGAGGTGCCAAATTTAATTTGTGACTCGTATAAGCCAAATGATTCAATTTTCAATTTCATTAAACTATCTTGTAAGAAATGGGCATGTAATTGAATGAAAACCGTAAATTAATTGTTGATTATTTAGAAGTAATTTTTTTTAGTAAATAATTAAATTAATCTTAAAAGATTATTCGTTCTTGAAGTTATTTTTTGAAAGATTTTTTAATTAAATTTATCTTTTAAAAATTTTAAATTAGTTATGTTAATCTTTCCGTCACTTTTGTGGCACATTAAGTGACATTCCAACACATACTTAAAAATTTTTATTGACTATTAACATAATAAATTTATAAAATTATATTAAATCAAAATCTAATAGTGAAAAAAAATTGAGCCATTAGAATTTCTCAATTTAGAGTTGATTTTATCTAATTTCATAAATTAATCATTTTAATAGTCAATTAAGATTTCTAAGTGTATGTTGGGGTGCTATTTAACGTGTTACATTAGCAAATTTTGACACCATCAACAAACAAAGTGACAGAAGGATTAACAAGACTAATTTAATTTCTTTAAAAAACGAATTTAATTTAAAAAAATCTTACAGAGACCAATTTGAAAAACGCGTGATATTTCAGAGATAAATTTGACCATTCACTCAGTTTTTTTATTTTTAGTTTATAAAAAGTCATAATATTAATATTTGGCATAATTTTTAAAATTAATTTAAAGTATTTATACAAAAATTTAAAAAATAAATTTTTTATATAAAATTTTGTTTATAATTTTTCTTTTAAAATAAATATTTTTATGATTAAAAAATTAAATACAAAATAATTTATTTATAAATTATTTTTAATATAAATTTATCTTTTAAATTTATCTTTTTAAAAATTTAAATTAAATTCTTTATCCAGATAGTAAATTGACACATTTATTTATAGATTTATAAAACATAAAATTTACGTAAAATAATAAATATAACATCGGATATAGAAGAGAGAGTTGTTTGTAGAGACATATTTACTCTTCAAGTAGTGGGGTAAGTGCCGCGGTGAGATTTTAAAAATTACTTAGGGTACGTCTAGTGTGTATTTTTACTTTCTATTTTTCGGATTTTGTGTGAAGAAAAAAATAAAAATAAGAGGTGAAAATAGAAAATAGAATTTTATTGTTTTTACTATTTTTATTTTTTTTATAAAATTCAAAAAATAGAAAACATTGAAAATAAAAATACAAATCAAACACACTTTTAGTAGTTCTAAATAATAAAGGCTAGTTGTCCTTATTAGAATATTAATTTTGATCCCATTTTCTCAATTTTCTTTCTCTGCTCCAGAGTTACTATTGCCACTCCTGCTAGCACCACTGCCGCCAACGTCTTGCACCTCTTCATTCTTCACGCTCTTGAGTCTATTTGTTCCTGTTGCCTGCTGAGCGCCGCACCGTTGTTGGCTATTACCTCCTGGAGTCTTGCCGCTTTAGTACATTCACTTATCTGCTTGCTTCATTGCTTAGATTTGGCATTTTATTTGATGTCTTGCTAACTTAATTACATACTTTCATTGATTCGTTTGTTAACGGTTTGTGTGTATTGTCTTATTTTGAATTAGAAATTTAGAATATTGTTCTTTGTTGCTGTTAGAAATCAAATTCAATGACACATATTTGTCAATTTGTATGTATTAACTTATAATTGAATTAAGATATTGCTCTTTGTTGCTCCTAAAAGTTAATTTGAATGACTTTTATGGTGCATCTTCTTATTACATTAAAAAAAAAATGCTGACTACCGTCGGATTCATTAAATAAATCCAATGAAAAAGTGATTATCGTCAGAAAATATCAGCCGGTATAAATCTCGCTGGTAAACGTTTACCATCGGATTTATTATGTCCTACGGTAATTATTGTCGAATTTTTCAACAGAATATAGTGAAAACAAAAACGGATCCTTCGTCAATGTTACCGTAAGAATAATCTGACGGTAATATTTGGTGCCACTTCGTACGATTTTTTGCCATATTACCGGCAGATTTATCCAATGCTAATATCGTCGAAAATGTTATTTAGACTTTTTTAAAAAAAATAATGGTACCGTTGAAATATAATTCTGATGGTAGTATTTTTTTAAAGTTTAAATTATCTTTTCCCGTCCATTTCTAGTGTACTCTGATAATTAACAATTTAAATAGTGCTTCAAATCTGATGTGAAGTACAAAAAATTTAAATTATAAATACTGAATGATAGTAACTAAAATATCTGAAACAATGCTAACTATATTACATTCATAGAACTATTTGTTTCAGTGTATAAATACGCAAAGTTTCTTAAGGAAATACATATCACAAAATTATGTTTACATTAACCTTAATCAGATTCATCATCTTCTTCCTCTGGTTCACCATCTTCGTCTTCCGATATAGTTTCCTTATTATCATCGAACTCATTTTCCTCTTCTTCGTTGCCATCGACCCCATCTTCTTCTTGAAGATCGTCATCCTCTGTTGGAAGTTCGTCGGCATGTAGTCCAAGATCAATGATGTCTTCATCCATAATAGAAGACCGAAGGGAGATCGGCTCACTGGTATCAATTACTGTTTTCGAAGGAGTTGGGTTATCAATCTGGTAAGGTTCCTGACCCTCTATGTATCATCAGACTCAATAGGACCTCTTGACTTAGTCTTAACCACAACCACCCAACTAGACTTGTATGAACCCGGATAAGGCAAATAGTATACCTGACGTGCATTTTGAGGTAGAATGAAAGGATCGTAATGCCTATATTTCCTAGTTATATTTACTTCAGTGATATCGTAGTCCTTGTGCTTTCGTGTTCCTTGTCGCAAACATGGATCATACCATTCATATTTAAACATGCACACCTTGTATGTAGTGCAACAGAAATACTGTAATTCAATTATGTTGTGCAACATATGAAACCAATCAGAATGGATCTCGCCTGAATTCTCACGAACCCAAACTCCGGTGTTATCTGTTTTCTTTCCAATCGATCATTGTAAGGTATAAAATCGATATTCGTTAACATTGTAGATCGGGTAGCTAGTTGCCTTATTCAATGGGCCCTAACTAAGTACAACTAGTTCTGAATCTTTTGTGTCAGTTAGCTGTATGCTGACGTATTATCGAAACCAACGTGTAAAATTAGTTAATGATATCTCCAAATCTGCCTCTCAGAATAACCTGTATGATAGAATACATCAACAAACTTTTAATTAGATTACGAAGCTAGTATGTTACTGATTGCAATATTTACGAAGACTTATAAAACTCACATGAGGTAGGGTGAAACTTGGTCATAGTTAAGTAACACATGCAGATGTGTAACGTTAATCTCCTTCTGCTCTAACCAGTAGTCACTGCCCGCACCCATTGCAGCTCCTTCCAACAAAAAAGATTGGGTATGCAGATTGTTCCTTGCAACCCTTATTTTACGTGACTCAACATGAGACTGAAAATAGAAAGAGCACAATGTGAAAATTTTCTTAACCAGAAATGCTTCGCAAATGCTGCCCTCAATTCGAGCTCTATTATTCATGGTGCGCTTGAATGAACCAATCATCCTCTCAAATTGGTACATCCATCAAAATTAGACCGGCCCACATAGCATTGCTTCGTACGGTAAGTGGACTGCTAATATTCCATGACGTCAAAAAAGGATGGAGGGAATATCCTCTCTAGCTTACAAAGTATGATGGAAATGTTCTTGTCCATCACTGTAAGGTCATTCATGTTCAGTTTCCTAGCACTTAACTCCTTAAAGAACTCATTTATTTCTGTCAGGGGTTTTCAGATGTTGGTTGAAAGTTCTCTGAATGTGACCGGAAGCAAAGACTCCATGAATACATGACAATCATGACTCTTCAACCCAACAAGCCTACCTTATGACACGTTTGCACACCTGTCCATGTTAGAGGTGTAACCATCAGAAAACTTTAATCCTCTAATCCACTTACAAATATTTTGTCTCTGTTTCTTCGTTAGAGAGAAACCGTCTTTGGTTTAGCACACCACCCATTATCAAGTAGTTCAGATCTGACCGCCTTCAAATGTCCATCAAGTCTAACCTAGCCTTATCGTTGTCTTTTGTTTGCTCATCGTCCATTACTGTGTGCATGATGTTATCAAACACATTTTTTTTCAATGTGCATCACATCAAGGGAATGTCAAATCAAGTTGTCATTCCAATAAGGCAACTCCCAAAATATACTCTGTTTAGTCCAAATATGCTCTCTGCCATATTCCGGATGTCTGATACTCGCCCCATTATCGACAATCTTTAGGATTTTCTTGACGCGCTGCCAAACTTGCCTACCATCCAACTTCCTGGGTGCCTCTTCATGTTCAACCTTATTCTTTTTGAAGGAGTCCTTATTGTGCCGAAAAGGATGATCCATGTTGAGGAATTTTCGATGACAATCAAACCACAAATTTTTACTATCATTTGTCAACCAAAATGCCTTTGTATCCTCCATACAAATGGGACACGCCATTTTGCCCTGCGTGGACCAACCGAACAACATGACATATGCAGAAAAGTCATTAATGGTCTACATTAGTGCAGCCCACAGTTGAAAGTTTGTCTTCGTCAAAATATTATATGTTTGTACACCATGGATCCACAACTCCTGTAACTCGTCCACCAAGGACTGCAAGAAGATATCTATTTTGGGTTTTGGATTGCTGGCACCAGGTATGATGCAAGTTAGAAACATGTATGGGTATTTCATGCACATTTTGGGATTCAGGTTATAAGGTGTCACGACTACGGGCTAACAATAGTGCGTTACCGAAACTGGAATTGGGTGCGAACCCGTCATAGCACAAAGCTCGTCTAACATTCATGGGCTCGCTCGCAAATATAGGATAGATCCGGTCAAAGTGCTTCCAAGCTAATTCGTGTGACGGATGTGTCATGATCCCATCATCTCTCTTGCTGCTACTATGCCAGGTCATGTGAGGGGCCGAACTTATCGAAGTATACAATCATTTTAACCTCAAGATTAAGGACAAGCAGTGCATCCGTTTCACAGAAATTCTCTTTAACCAACGTTTATCAATTTGTTCTCTCTCAACTTGAAACCTCAGTGATCTATAAAATCTGCATTTGTTAAGGTATGCATCCGTCTTATAATACAATATACAATCATTCAAATAACAATCAATTTTTATTGCATTTAGACCCAATTTCGAAACTAGCTTCTTTACTTCATAGTGATTTTGGGGGATGCCAGATGACCCTATATGTACTAGTTTGTTGCAAAGGGTGGCCCACTTATCAAAAGACTCTTGGGTATGATTTGACTCGGACTTAATACTCATCATTCTAACACATGTAGACAACTCTAAATGTATGGACCCATCGTACAAAGGTTTCACATCAGCTTCTAACAGATGATAAAACCTCTTCGCTTCCAGTTTAGACTCTTCTTCAAGCTCTTCCAATTTATTAACATCTGTTGCATTACACACCATCTCGTTGTATCTCTCTTGGTTAGTCTCCCAAGTTATTTCATCCATGTTTAGGTCTCTCACCACTTAAATCTTCATTGATTGACAACCAGATCTATTCAAATTAAAGGTAGATCAGTTTATTCTTTGCTCGTCCACTTCTCCGTGTTCCGTTCACATCCAATACCCATCATTGAACCCGTTAGTTACGGTAGAGGTGAAGCGTTATGTCCACAGGTCCTAACCATTTAGTCAGCCGACACTTTGATACAGACACCTAAAAACCCCTTCTGACATAAACGGTTCCTTGCTGAAATCATGCACGACAAATGCGTCAACCACTACGCAACCTTCTACCACTTCCGTCCTAAAACTCTATTCTATAAAAAGTAAGTCCAACATAAAATTTAAACAATTCATTATATTTAGAGATAGAAAATCAACCTTGAATATTTCTGCATAGACAACAAAAGAAGAAAACTCCACTTGAGCTAAGAGAAAATAGCATCGTCTTAATGAAAAGGATTACTTATTAAATTGACAAGCTGAAACTAATTCGAAAACTAACTTAAAAGAATAGGTAAAAATCATTACTCTAATAATTAAAACCTAATTCTTAATTCAACCAAACTAACAAGAAGCATCACAAATTTAATTTTTAGTTACATTAAAGTAACACAACAACTCCTAATAACATACTTCATTAAGCAAATTTAACCACCGATTGAGCAACAATGCTAACAAAATGTTAAACTCACAGGGAAAACTAATTTAAAAGAATAAGTAAAACTCATTACTCTAATTAATTAAAACCTAATTCTTAATTCAATCAAACTAACAAGATTTAACAACTCCTCTAACAAAATGTTAAACTCACAAAATAATATGAAAAAACATAATAACCATACCAACAAATGAATCTGATGATAGTAGTGGTGGCTCGTGGTGACAGAGGCGACGGTAACGACGACGTGAACAACAACCGCAGTAGAGGATGCGACGAGAATAGCAGCAATAGCAGAAGATTTGACGAGCATGTGCATTAGCGGTGATAGCGAGTGCTCCAGGCGCGGTGGCGACGTCGGTGGAAAGCTCCAGCGGCGGCTACGGTGACTATGGCCGTCAGAGGAGTGACTAAACAAGGAGAGAGAGAGAGAGAGACAAAGAGAGATGAGAGAATGGCATCAGACATGTGAGCCGGAAGGGCTTCACATTTGAATTTAGCCATAATTTTACTGTCAAATAGGTTCCACGGTAACGATTCGTGCCCAAAACGCTACGTTTTACTAAACAACGGTACTGTTGGATTACTCCGACCCTAAATCTAACGATACTGAGCGCGCCAAAAATTATTTTTTTTCTTTCCAAATATTACCGTTGGTGTTATCATCAGAATTGTGTGTTCCGACGGTAATATTTTGGGGTTATGAATTTGTTGCCTAATTCGACGGTAACTCTGACGGTATTTAGTGTTTTTTTTATAGTGTTGAAAGATTCTATAAAATGAGAAACAATGTAGAGCAGATATTTTTGAGTTTCATTGTAATTAATTGATGCCTGGTGGCTTAGTGTCTTGGTGCATCACGGTCATTGTAGCTTGCATCTACATTCTTAATTTGATATTATATTATTGTATACTTTTTCTTGTTGCTTGGTTTATAGACTTATGGTTATTGTACAATAAATTTTATTAGTGTTTTTTTATTGGTTTGCTAGCTAATTGCTATATATGTTGTATTTATAATTTTATATTGTATTTTAAATTTGTGTGGAATTATAAATTATTTTTATTAATCAATTAACTCAGATTTATAGATTTATCCTTTTAGTAATAGAAAATTATTTTAAAAGAACATTATCATTAGAGATTGGATCTTAAAATAATTTATCGACCTCTTCTAATAAAAGAAGATTTTTAAAATTCGAAATAGAGAGTTTTATAGGATATCCAAGATAATAACAAAAAATTTTAAATTATCGTCGAAATGAGAAAAATAAAGTTAAATGTATATATTATCATATTAATTATGTAAAATTTTCTCGTCACTGAATGTTTGTGAATTCTCTTTACAAAATAGTACTAGTAAAAGAAACTGCTCATCAGAATACAAGCTCTGCCTTTGTCACTCTCCTATAGTTCTAGTTCATATGGTTTTGATAGAAAATTAAATCTGTCCTTGGACTTTGAATTTTGTTTTTCTTTTCCTGATTTTTAGACAAAAATATATTTTTTCTCCAATTTCCGACACACATTCAATCATTCAGAACTCTTATCTCTCTTAGAGCCACATCATTCATGAAAGAAAAGGCAAAGAAAAAGAGGGAGAAGACGGTGACGCTGACGAGCTCAAGAGCTATTATTGTCACTGTTGTTGTTGAAGAGAGAGTTAAAAGAGAGAGAGTCGACAAGAGAACTTGCAAAAGAGAGAAGAGAAGTAGAGCAGAGGTTGAAGAAAACAAAGGAGGAAAGGGAAAGAAAGAAGACAATGGTGAGCTCCTGCCGCCGCCGTGATCGAAAACAGAAATCGAAACTACTGCCACCGTTGAGCAGAATCGAAGAGAGAGGGGGATGTTGCGGTTGGAGTGAGGGGAAGATGTAGTGATTGAAGGGAGAAAAAATCGTCGCGTGCCAGCAAGCTGTACCACCATCATGCTAGCCATCACTGTTATTGCATTGTCATTGGAAAAATGTGCTGGAGTTTTCCAGTGTTAGGAAAATTGAGGTTCAATAAGAATATGTCTAACCGCTGAAGAACCAAAAATCATTTTTCCACAACCTGAGTGATTAAATAGGCATCACCAAAGATACTCTAAGTAGCAAATATAATGACAGAAATTAAATAATCAAACACTAAAATTTTTATCGTGGAAAAACTCCTAAAAGATGGACAAAAAAATTCATGGGACCTAATCCAGTAAAATCTTCTACAATCAAAACAATAGATATACAATTAGTCTTCCTAGTAGCATTGGGATATCTCAACCATCAACAAAATACATCATCAAAACTGATGAAATTAACATAAACTCTTTACAAAATAAATATCTCAAATCAAACAAAAGAGAAGACAATATAACTAGTAAATTATATCTTAATGTTCATCTCTACACTAAAAATAATATATTAAAATTTCATAAGAAATTAAACAAATTTATTGATTCAATATGATCAAAACAACATTGTTCTTTTTCCCTAATTTCTTCTTCACCTCCTCGTCGAGAGCTCGCTTGCTGTATCTTTCTTTCTTTTTCTTTTTGAAAAATAAAGCCTCCTAACACTCTCTCTCCCTCATCTTAACCACTTCTTCCTTTTTTATTTATTTATTTATTTTTAATTTTAATTCAGGTTCTTGCACTTTTTCTATTGATTATTAATTTATTATGCAGAAATTGTGTTATTCTTTTTCGTGCTTCCAAGACTATTATTCTTGCATCTTCAATTGCTACCGAGATTTTCATTTTTTGGTGCTATTTGCCTCTACTTACTTAGATTTAGCTTGTTATCACACTGTTATATAGTACTCCTCTTTCTTGTTGGTCTTAGTTCTCTGCTTATTTTCTATTAAAAGTTTTTGTTGCTTTGCTATTGCGTTGTTACTATCAGGGTTGCCATGTTGAAATAAATAATTTTATTAATTCAAATCATCCATATTAAATCACAAAAAATATAACATAATGTGAAAGCATAGCTATACTCGTAAAGTATAGAAAGATTTGGATCTTGTGATTTTTTCGATCTTCCTCAACCAAAACCTTTGTATCCTTAGGCAGTTGAATTGTGACTCTTCTGATGAAAAAAGAGCAACAAAGACGGCTTTGGTATATTGGAGACTGAAATCCTGAAGACACTATTTATATTTGAGTATGGCACCTATTAAACCCTAAAACCCAAATAAAATAGTATCTAAAGTTCAAAAAATAATATATCTAACATCCAAAAAATAATTATTTAAAGAACAAAAGATATCTGATTTTATTCTCATTTAATTCCAAATAAAAAATAATAATGATTTATTCAATTTAGCATTTATAACAATAAATGAGATCATCATTATATAAATAATTTAATTTGAAATAGCACAATTTGTGATTATAATTAATATATGTATTGCCAACAAATAAATTAAAAAATTAAATAATTTCCTAAGACGCCATGCTTCAGTGCTACTGGATGCTAACAATGGCAACAGAAACCCATTCCACTGAGAAGGGCTTCTCCCTTCTCCTCTCTTCTCTCTCGTTAGAAAAAAATAGGGTATTTTTTTTTTAAAAATTAGAGGAAGGCCGATTTTGAACGCCAAAAATATTTTAGGAATGGATTTGATTTGCAACCAAAATCATACTTCTCCATTTTCAAAACTAACTTTAACATGTATGGTTTTAGGCATGTTCTAACATGTCAATCTCTAGATTTTGTATACACTGTGTAATGCGTTTATTTAACCATTTCTCACACACAAATGGTAGTTGTTTTTTATCAACGATTTTCAAGCACATTCAATTAAATGAGGTTCTCATTAATTTTCAGTTTGAAGTCGTAATTAACTAGTTTACATTATGCGATGAACACACTGTAATTTAGTCAACCTACCATCAATGAAGAGTTTTTCTTTCCCCTTTCTATGCAACACCATTTTTAACTATCTATGTAACTTGATACTTATGTTTATGGTTAGGTAAAATTGAGTTTATTTTGATCTGGACTTAACTTTAAATATTCATTTAGTATATTTTTAAGACCTTAATTCAATTTTAAATATAATGAAATTTTATTATTTTCGTGCCATTGTTATACTTAGATTTAGTTCGGACGAAAATTGAGTCTAAATTATATATATATATATATATATATATATATATATATTGAGATTTTAGACTTAATATCAACACAACATACACAAGTTAAACTAAAATTAGCATAATTATAATTTTTAAATAAGATAAAAGCTTAATTGAATTTCATAATTTTATCTTTTAACAAAACATACCTTAAAAATGTTCAATTTATTGTTTTCTAATTTCTATCACATCCTATATTATTATTAGGCTCGAACTAAGAATACTTAGTCCATATGGCCACAACATAATACAATAAAAAAAATGTTCCAACAACATCACATATTGCATTAACAACTTCAATAATTTGTGCATCTTTCAACTAAATCTCAAATTTTTAATTTATATTTTTTTATTTTCAGTTTAACCAGATCTAATAGAGTGATCCAAACTTTGATCCGAAATCGATTGAATAATGGAAAAGTTTAGGGGGCCAACAACTTTTGTATTTTCTAGCCAGCACTTAACCATCAAAACAAAAATGAGTAATCTCCCACCGTTAGATGTAATCTCACACCATTAAAAATACTATTGATGGCCAATTGGTGGTTACAAAATACCAAAATTATTGGCCCTCTAGCATTCCTCTTGAATAATTTAATTGGACTAATTTTTTAAATGTATTGGAAACAATTGTACAAAATATTTTATATTATTAGTATATTAAAATTAACTTAAGAAAATCTAACAATAATAACGTAACACAATTGTGACAATTAGTCAAAAGTAGGTCCCCAATTTGCAAAATAAGAAACTTAAATGGGGACTTTTAAGCAATTTTTCCGAGCATCTTTTCCAACCTAACCTAAAAGCCTAGGCATCAAAATTGAAAAGAAGTTCTACAAAACTTATTAGCTACCTAGCTATCTAAGTTAGAGTGAGCGAGAAAAGTACAAACAAAAGGATACCAAAACTGAAGCAAGACGAGCAAAACTCAAAAGAAATAATCAAAGCAGATAAAAACGTTAAAGGGAAAGAGTTAAATCTTTTGAGAAAAAGAGGAGCTAAACCTGATGATTGTATCTATTATTGAACACTTAGCTGATTAATTAATTCATGTAAACAATAGTGATCAAGTATTATTTCCCTCTACAGTGTATCAAGAGTAGCAAGTCCTATGTCAAAAATACATGTACCAAAATACATATTTAAAAGTAACAAGCTAAGTATTGAATCAAACAAATGTCTACAAAGATTTCATGAGATTACCATATATAAAATATTTTTTGAACTACCTTTAACTCTGAAAGAAATTAAATATACTTTCAAATTCTAACCTTAACCTCTTGAGTCTTGATTAATCTTGTGACTTGAATGTCGGATTCCTTTTAAATTTTCATTGCCAGGAAAATGTCAAACTTAGAGTAAGAGAATTGTAACAATTTTCATGTCCCAATAATACATAATCCTTTGTTGCGGACAAAAATAATACTTAAGATTATGATTAAATGGGAATATTACATTATTAGTTAATGGGTATGTTATGTTACTAGTTAATCGGTATGTTATGTTATTAATTAACAGACATGTTAGTAAGACTAATAAAATCACAAAACCACGAAATTTTCAAATCATAACATTAAATAAATACATTAAAAGTAATAAATATCTAAGTCGTTATCTTATAAGGTACAAATAAGGGAGAAAGAGAAACTTGTCAGGTAACTTCTTCTTAATACATTATCACCTAAAACACTATTGACTTAAACATCAGAGTGTTTTGCAGGTTGCCCTCCCGACTTGGTTCCAACATTGTCAGATTAGGATCTCTGAATCTCACTAGCTCGTCATCTCAGCAAAAAGTACGAACATTTGGCGCCATCTGTAGGGATCCTATATTGTTGGTTCCATAGCTAATCATAAGATACAATCAGTAATCAACCTAAACACTCCTTTTAAGGAACAACAAAATCGAGATGACGGAGATAAAAATGATGTCACCCCACCTACCAATCAGGAACATCAAGTTTCTCCAGGGTTCGAAAATCGTGAGATTCAGAACACTGGAGTTCGTCATTTTGCTGGTTCAGGAGAAGACTATGTTCATGCCATGCAGGAAATGTATCATAGAGTACAAGAATTGAAACGTCGATTGGAAGAGAGATCGTAGTCAAGGCAATCCCGATCTTGAAGTTGAACGATTAGAAGTCGAGATCATAGTCGTAAAAGGAGGACCCCACAGAGGGCTCATGCGCGACATCATGAGAACGAACATCGACGTTCTCGCTCACCTCAAGGATATAGGAGGGACTCGCCTCAACGTAATGATGAGGGCATCACGAACCCAAGAGAAGAGGAAGAATTGACTCTCATTCAGCCCAGTCTAAAAGGAGATGGACTCCGCAAAGAAGTCCAAGTCTTAAAAGGTACAGGGATACTCGAGAGCATGTGATTATGGACTAAACTCCATTTGCTCCCCATGTCCTTCAGGTTCGTTTGCCTAAGAATTTTAACAAGCCAACCTATCTTAAGTATGAGGGCAAGTCGGATCTTTAGGAGCACATTGATGCTTTTGAGGCAAGAATGAATCTTGAGGGAGTAGATGATACGATCGGGTGTAAGGCTTTCCTGGTAACATTATCAGGTCCCGCTATGGCTTAGTTCAACACTTTGCCTTTTGGATCCATTTCTTTTTTGGGGACATCAAGACAAACTTTATAGCACATTTTACCATCAGAAGAACTCAGGTCAAGCACCCAATTTTCTTATTTGGTGTAGAGAAAAAAGTAGCAGAAAGCATCCGAGATTACCTGGATTACTTTAATAAGGCGCTACTAGAGGTTAACAGATTAACTTCTAAGTATGTAAAATGTAATGAAAACATTTATCAGATAGACTTAGAGTATGTGCGAGATGAGGATGTATTGAAAGTAGTTTCAACTAAACGGAAAAATCTAGCACCATCACCTAATAAAACTGGAAGCTCAGAGCAATCCCCTGAAGTCGAAACTTCAGGATTTCTTAAGAGGGATCATTTATCATATTGTTGGCCAAAAATATTGAAGCAATCAGGTCGGTAAAATCAGAACTTGGAAATTCTAATTTCTTTATAAGAGACCTAGGAGCTTTCAAGTAGGAGCCCTAGAGTAAAACAAGCTAATGTCGGAACCTCGGTATCTCAGAAAAAAATTGTTCTCTACTTGGAATGGATCTTTTAAGGTTAAAGAAAATTTGGGCAAAAGGGCATACAAATTAGAGAACTTAGATAGTACCAAGGTTCCAAAAACATGAAATGATGTTCATCTCAAAAGGTACTACTGTTAAGAAGTATTGATGAAAGAATAAAAGATACTCTTTTTCTATTAACTCATGTTTTAATGCGGCAGCATTTGATTTCATAACCATTTCACAATGTCAATTTATTTAAATGCTTATACTATTATTTCAAACGTTATTGCAAATTCAAAACACGCTGATATCAATAAAATGGTACAATAAGTTAAAGTGTAATTATAACAAAGGCAATAAAGTCTATTAGACTTAGCCTGAATAAAAAAACAATTAAAGACAATTAAATTTATAAAATAAACTTGTCTCGTATAGAACGTAAAAGTTCAAAATATTAAGCACGAAAAGTGTTTAAATACAAAATATTAAGAATAGAAAGTGTTTTAATCCCAAAGTACTAAGTTCAAAATATAAAAAGTAAAAATAACCGAGTTCAATAAACTTAAAAATTTTTTACAAAACATAAACTAAATCATTTCAATGATTTCTCCATTAACGACATTTTTGACAGCACAAATACTCAAAGGGTGGTGTTCTCTTCTTGTAAGGATGCGAGATAAGCATTAAGACTTTGAATCTGAATTGTAGAGCTCTTAAGCTCCATCTCTCTATTCACGTACTCAGATCAGGGATTTGAGATCTCTTTCTCAGCATCTCTGACATTAGTAGCTGAGAAGAAGATCATCCTCTAAACTTAGGATAAAGTATCCTCAAGAGGCAACTGAGCCAACCTCGACTCAATTTCCCCAGTCATTAAGAATTTACTGATGAACACAGCAGGCTGAAACTCCCGTGAGAGAATACAGCCAAACGAGGTCGGAATCTTGAGACGTCCCCACCAGTTGAGATCGTAACGTTGGAAGATAAAGCCAACCTCCTCCTCATGAAAGGACCGCTTCAGAAATAAACTCGGCTTGTCCAATAAATTCGGCTACTCTAGACTAAGTGAAAAAGTCAAGAGACCCGAGTTGGGACAGTGCTCAAGACAAGAATAGAACCTATTAAATACTTGTTAAGTAAGATCATTAAATTATGAGCTCATTAAATTGAAAACTGTTCTAGACAAAAATAAAATTCATTAAATTCTCATTAAACGAGGGCATGAAGTCATGATCTCGTTAACATGATATTGATACAACGGTAACATGTAAAGGCACAATTATAACATTTAAAAGGCAATAAAGTTTAAAAAAACTTAGCCTAAATAATTTCAAATAGGTAAGAGCTACTAAAAAAACGGAAAAAGAACTTATCCATAAAACAAACCAAAGTAATGAGTGCAAAAAAATTATTTAGGCTTAGTCCATCAAACTCAAATATTCTTGATAAAGTCAGTAAGTCAAAAAATTCGAGTAAGGGCACTGTTCTAGACAAGAATAATACTCGAGATTATGATGAAATGAGAATACTATATTACTAGTTAACGGATATGTTACGTTACTAGTTAATGGGTATGTTATGTTACTAGTTAATCGATATGTTATATTATTAGTTAACGGGCATGTTATTAAGATTAATAAAATCACAAAATTACGAAATTTTCAAATCATAACATTAAACACGTACATCAAAGGCAATAAATATCTAAGCCGTTATCTCATAAAATACAAATAAAGGAAAAGAAAAATTTGGCAGGTAGTTTCTTTTCAATATATTATCACCTAAAAAATTACCGACTTAAACATTGGAGCGTTTCGTAGATTATCCTCCGACTTAGTTCCAATGTCATCAGATTAGAATCTCAAAATCTCATTATTTCTTCACCTTAGCAAAAGGTACAAACACTCTTCAAAACAACAACAATAAAACTTTATCTTGTTAGATAAAATCGACTAAATATATTGACAATAAAATCATTTACACAATATGTAGAATCTCAAAAAAAAAAAATCCTCCTTTAAAAAAAAATAAAATGAGACTTCAATAATAAGTTATTTTTATCTTTATAAAATACTTGGTTTTTTTGTTTTGGTCCCGTAAAGTTCCCGTCATTATTTTGCTCTATTAAATGTTAGTGTGGTATAAGTTAAACAATGATGTAATATGTCTCGTCACATGAGTATTTCTATATAGTAAACTATAACATCAACATTTAATATAATAAATTAATGACGACAAAAATTAAGTGCATAACTTAGCTTTTACAGAATCAAACCAAATTAAAAAGATAATTTTTATAAATAACAAAATAGGAAATTAGTATTTTATAAATATAAAAACTTCTTTAAACAAAAATTCAATTAGGTATGCAAAAATTCGTATTTTCTTACTCTATCCATATATATGACTATATTAACCTTTATTGAATATGATGATTTATGGTCTCTCTGAAATATAAATTATGAATTGATAATAATGAAATCAATCTCGCTACGTTACCAACACCATTTCTGCCAACATCTGCCAACTCTTATTTATAATTGTGTTTAATGGAGGTGTCTTTGTAGATGTGTCTAATAAAAATGTCTTTTTTATAGCTATTTTAATAGAAGTGTCTTTATAGATATATTTTTTGGATGTGTCTCTTTATATATGTATTTAAAATATAATAACTAATCATTATTGGCAATAAATTGGCAAATAATATGTTGGTACCCTATACTTTTCCTAATGAAATTTGATTTATGTACAAGTTGGCATAGCTACTGCTAATTATATTTAAGCCAAAAACACTGCTTCAAGAGATAAGCAATGATGATTAATACACTATGCATGATGATAGGGAAAGACACACACATCGTTAAACTCGAAATTAAAGCTTCAAGTGTTGTTCATCTCCCTATCCTCATGCAAAGTCCATCAATCAAAAGACAAAAAAGGTTTTGAGTTTTGAAGTGACAGAAACCAGAAAAGTCATCTTAGTGTCAATGGCATTGTCCCCCAACTCCTCCTTACACAACTTTTTTGATTTCTTCCAAAGCTTATTATTGTTACAATAAAAAAAATCATTTTTTATTTTTAATATTAAATTAATAATGATATTTTTCTGAATTGTAAACTGTTGTGGAATTTTTTAAAAATGTAGAATGATTTAATTTAGAGAGTAAAAATTAGACCGTTTAATTTTTAAAAAGTACAGAAATTGGACCGTCCGATTTTTAGGTACAGAAATCAGACCCTTCGATTTGTGTACTCGAATTCTCCAATTTATATACCTCCCATAATTTTAAAAATACCAAAAATTATAATATTAAGATATATCACTCATCCCACTTTTATATCTAAATTTTTAGCCTAAAAAAACTTTTATTTCTTATGCACGGTTATTATTACATAGAAAATTTATTAATGCAATTTTGAAAGAGAGGAAAAAGGATAGAGATAGAATAAATTCAGAAAATATTACCACAAATATGATAAAATTGTTATGTATTGACTATTGAGAGCTTATAATATTTGTATCTTTGGTCTAAAAATCCTATTTGATAAAAATAAAAATTTAATACAAGAATAATTTTTTTTAACAGAGGATAAGTATAAAAATAAATATTTTTTTTATTTTGGAACAAATTAAATTAAATTTATTTAATTTTTATTTATCAAAATATTATAAATAATAGAAAAATACAAACACAGAGTTTCTTTTTGTCATCATATCGCTGACCCAATATCTCTATCTTTATTTAAAATTATGAATTAGCAAATAAGTATTATAAAATTACTTATTAAAAATAGTAATTTTTATTTTTTAATGCCATAAATATAGTTAAGATTGCATTAAAAATATATAAAAAATTCAATGAAATGTTTTATTTAATTTTTGCTTTATTATAACAAGTGCTTTTAGGGCACTATACTTATTAACCAAATCCTTAAAAATTAAGATCAGAGTGGTAAACACAGCCAAATGAGCAAAAAATAAAAACAAAAGTGGTTTGGTTTAACACACCTCAGAGCATTAATTAGTTTAAGTGGCCAACAGCTAAACATGAATTATGGTAGGATTAAAAGTTAAAACACGCAAAAATATGACAAGTAGCATATAATTGTGGCATTAAACTAAGGAATTTAAGGGGCCATTAACAATATCAAGACAAAAAAGCCGCAATGAGTCATTTACTCTAAGCTAACAAACTACTCCTATATGAGCTAAATAAAAGCATGCATGATTCATGTAACTCAAAAACTCTCAAACCTTTTCCCAAAGCCCAAGAAATGATGATGATTGGGTATTCAATAACTGTCACGTAAGAAGAAAGAGACATAATCAACCAAAAGCCCTTTTGAGGCACACAAATGAGGAAAATATTACCCTAATTGAAAATAACATTGTAGGCCACAAAAGGGACCCAAAAGAAATATGCTTTAAAGTAATTATCAACCACTGAATTCTTAGTTGGTTCTTAAAATTGTATACTTAAAATTTTAATGTACTTAATTAATTTATTAAAATTAATATTTGTTTCACATTATTCTTTTAACTATTTTTTTTAATTTTATGTCGATGTTATATACTGACGTAGATTATTTCTGTAACGTATCATTGACTGTTCATATTAGTATATCACATCAATACATTAATTGAAAAGGAAAAGTCTAGGGGACCAGCAACTTTATTAAATTCTGGCCAGCATGTAACCAGTAAGAAAAAGTGAGCTATTGGATGAAATCTCACATCAATCTCACACCATTAAAATCATCATTGATAGTTGTTTGATGGCTATAAGTCACAAAAGTTATTGCCCCCTGACATTCCTCAATTAAAAATAGTCGGAAAAACTAACATAAATTACATATGTCAATTTTAGAACCTAAGTTGAGTAAATTAAAATTTCGGCCACCAATTTAAAATACAACTACAACTTAAAAGACTAATCTAAATATTAACTCAATTATCAACTCTTCACTAAAAATTAATTATTAATTATTGAAGATAGACATGAATTACTTTAGGCAATAGGTATTTTAATTTTAAGGATATAACTAACACGCCTTTAAATAGAAATTTTTAAATTTTTTTACTTTAATGAATATAAAATGAACGCTTTAAAATTTTGAATTTTAATTTGTATGTATGATTTCTATAAAAACTTTTTTTTGGTAATCTTAAATACGTTAGCTAAATTATTTTTTTTAATAAGAAACTTAGATTTCTTTAAAAGAATATAGAAATTTAAATGTTTTAAAAAATTTTGCAATTGGATTAATTAACTAGAATAAGATTAATCGAATTTCTGGTAACATGACTTAATTAATTAGATAAATGCTAACAATAGTTTGATTATAAAAAAAATTATTAACTGAAAGTGAGAAATGTCCTTTGGATACCACACGAAAAGAAATGAAGCTCCCATCAAGTGATGCCTATAAAAGTGATGGAATCTTTAAACCCTTCTTAAACAATTGTCTTGTAGTAGTGAAATCATTGAAAAACACCTGAAAGAAAAAAAAAAAAAAACTTAGGATAATGACAGGGTTTGGATCTTCATGTGGAGCATGCAAGTTCCTAAGGAGAAAGTGTGGTAGTGGTTGTGTTTTTGCTCCTTACTTCTCTTATGACCAAGCAGCAACACATTTTGCAGCGGTTCATAAGATCTATGGTGCTAGTAATGTGTCAAGGCTATTGTCACATCTTCCAATCCTTAATAGAAGTGATGCTGCCATCACTATCACTTATGAAGCTCTTGCTCGCATGCAAGATCCTATTTATGGTTGTGTTTCTCATATCTATGCATTGCAGCAACAGGTTTAATTTAATTTATTAATTTCCATTATATTCTATTATGATTTATGATCCCTCACCATTTGCTATATATATTATTACATCATCTTTATATCTTTAATATTGATTATTTATTTTCTTCTTTTTTCACTTAATCAAATTAAAGGTGAAAACATATCTAATATATCTATAGTTTTGGAACGAACTTGTCATATCTAATAAAATCGTCCAAAACTATTGCAAACTTTTAGTATGATCACAATAAGTTAATTACAATAAAACTAAAAAGTATCCCATGTGAGTATAACTCTTCTCATCTATTTAGCTTACAAAAAAATGTATATAATTTTAATTTATTATACATTAATTTTTTATTAGAATTTAATTTTGATACACTATTAGTGTAAAATAGTTTTATATGTACATCCTATTACGTAATGTCACTTTTGTAAAAATCACTACATTTTACATAAATGATCATTTAAAAGAACAAATATGATTATACGATTTTATAAAATACTTTACACAGTCAATGTCAATGCATCAAAATTAAAATTTTTTATTATTGGTTAAAAAAATAAATAAAGATATATAGGAGTAGTCAACATGTCGATTAAGAGTTATTACAAAGAATAGAATGATAATTGATCTTTTAAATTGTTAATGACTTTTATCAAAGATGATTAAAAATTAATTTATTTTATCTATTTAATACTTTTTTATTGATATTTCACTTTATTATGTTGAGCTTTTTGTTTTAAAAAAAAAAACATATATAAAAATTAGTTTGTCATGAAACTACCTATCATGTAAGAGTTTCCTGTTGTCATAGTTAAAGACTTTGACGTTATGTTATAAAAGTATTTATCCTAAAAATTTAAACTATTAAATAAAGATATATAAATAATTATAAATTTAATTTAATACATATAATTTCAGTTTGTATAGATGAATGCGGATCAGATTAGATTGAATATGGCTAAAATTTTGATTCGATTCACACTAAAACCAACAAATCTAATATTCGCAGTTTTTAAATTTGAATTCGATCCGACCTAATCCACATATTTGTAAATCGAATCGAATCAGATGTCAAATATATCTGCAAAACATAAAAATATTTTTAAAAATTTATTTTTATTAAAAAATATCAATAAATCTTTTTTATTCTTTTAAATATGTTTGCTTTTAAAGTAATATATATTAAACATACTTCTTTTAAATAATAAAATTAAAATAATACAACATATATGATAATTAATCATAAAAAACATATTTACTTATTTATTTGTTTATTTTTGTAGATTCGCGGATATACGAATACCGACATAAAATTTCTAATATTATCCTATTAATGTGCGGATCAAATCTGATCCAATAGTCTTACAAATTAAATCTGTATCCACAATTTTCAGATCGAATTCAAATAAAAATCGCAAATATTCAAATCGAATTTCATCTATGAATATTCTACCAGTTTGAGATTTCTATTCATTGCGAGCTCACATTTAAGTCATTTCTTATTACTTGCAATTATCGGGGAATCATGCATTAGAATATAATTAGTTTCAATCATTGAAAAACTTTAAGAGTTGATCCTCACACGAGTTTATTTTCGTACACATGGTACACGAAAAAACTTTTCTCTTTAGAATGATATTTAATTCAAAACTTTCGTTGAAAATCTAAGGTACGTTTTGTTTGTATTTTTACTTTTTGTTTTTATTTTTAACAATTATTGTTTTCATATATATTTTTTTTATAAAATTATAAAAATAAAATATTAAAAATAAAAACAAAACACGAAAACATAAACCAAAGACGCCCCAAAATTTTCAATCTTCCAAACCTAATTTCCCAAATGTTATGTGTTCCATAAGCATAATAATCTTGTCCTTTGTTTTGGGCAGGTTGCAAGTTTGCAAGAGGAGATAGATATTATTGGGAGTCTAATGACAAATTCTACAATTGGTGCTACCAATTGTGGCATAAATAATGTTGAAGCACCAATAACAAAAATGGAGTACTCGAACTGTGGAATACAATACCCTATGCAAGATGATGATGATCATCAATGTTATCAAAATGAAATGGCCAATAATATTCTTTCTCAAGAAGGAAGTGTGACACCCCGCCAAGGCTATGGCTCACACATGGATATAGAGCTTCCAAATAATGATGGAAATGGGTTTGAAGGGCCATTTGTATTTTATGACCATCCCAACTTCAATAATAATAATCCATTAGAGAAGTTCCTATCTGGAATTGATCAAGAGGGATTCATGAACCACCCGTGATTAAAGCATAATAATGCAATCATAAAGAACTAGGCTTATAGAATTGTCATATCTGACTTTTGCTTAGCACAACTATGGTGCATGCAATATTAATGATGATTACATGAAATTATGAAAACCAATTTTGGTGTGGCATTTGTTTTCAATGTAATTGGGAGGAGAATCAATATTATTGCTCTATATATGTAACTGTTAAGGAGATTTTTAATAAATTTAGATTGGTTTGATATCTATAGTCTAGGAGTAAAACTTACTTTTTCTTCTATGGATACCAGTTTTAAAATTGTACCAAAGACTCCATTCGAGCAAGTAAAGAAATTAAAGGACCAAAAACTTTGGAAAACAAATTGAAATTAAATTGCTTGAAATTGAAATTATAGATAGTAAAGTAAATGATTTCAAATTAAAGAAAGCAATTAAATGCCTCCAACATAATCGAAGGACTCTAAATTTAAAATAACAAAATATAAAACTCTAAAGAAGAGAGGAAAAAAACTTGTAAAGGAAAATAAAATGCAAAAGAATAAAATTACAAGGAATTTTAAAAGAAATTAAAAGTCATGGAAGGAATTCTACAGAAAAAAATTCGAGGCAAATTTAGAAATTTTTTGGGATGTGAGTATGCGTGAGTGTTTTCTGAAGACGAATTCCAACTCTCTGATGTTACTGAATCTCCTTAATTTATAGAGCAAACCAACCAATCCTATTTCACCATGTGTCACTCAAAGAGTTCAAAAAATAACTGTTCCCACCAAATGCAAATCCAAGTAACTACTCTCTTTGCACCCCCCTTCGAAGCTACTACTAAGAAAATAGTAGTTTGAACTATGGAACCAATCTAAACTTGGAGAGTAACTAGACCTTTTGCTAGAGTCGAAATCCCACTATATTCAATAACAGTGATGTTGGTTGGGACCAGATCATCAATATGTTTTCCTACCTTAACCAGCATTCTTTTTAAAAGAAGACTTATAACTGCACCACCATCAGTTAAAAATTTATTAACAGCAACATCACCCATTTTAGCTTTAATATGTAATGGACGCAGTCTGTCCTTTGAACATCAATGGGCTTATTAAAGCGATCTACTTTTTTATGATCACAAACAAAAGCAAAGGAAGTCTCATCTTCGAATTCATCTTCATAATCATCAATACGATTTCCTTCATAGCTCTCCAAAAATTCTGATGAGATGATCGAAACTGTACCCACCATTTCATTCTCTCCTTCTTAAAAATATTCTTCATCGAGATCAGCATCTTTTTCATTGGACTTAACAGGATCAACCTCGACAGATTTATCTTTACCGACCTTTACTGGAGATCGTACTCCTTTGGGATAAGTTTCACCATCTAATGGAAAAACCACCCTTGTATGGACAGAAGGTTTTGCCCCCTTATCCGCAGAAATTGATGTTGGATTCTCTGATGTAACTCGTCGGAAATATCTTCTGCCCCGATTTTCTCTTGCTCTTCCTCGAGGAAATGGATGACGACCCCAATTAAATCCTCGATAACCCCTTTGAGTCTGGCGCTATCGATATTTTTGTACTTCACAATCACAAAACTCATGACAATTCTTAATCCACTGAGCTCCAATTGCTTGAGAAAGATTAAATGAAGGGGAGTAATTCTCTTGAGGATTTTGAGAACTATGCCCTTCTTGATGTCGAAAATGATGTCTCTGACAGACTGGCTCTTCTTTATGAGCTAACTCCTTTTTCATTCTTTCTTTTTCTAATATTGCAGTAGCTTCTGCATTGAAAAAAATATTGTACCTGGGACATAAGGACACGTCCCTATCTTTCAGCTTCTGGTCAATCAAGAAGTCTAATTAGCTATCTCCTACTCCAGGATAAACCTATCGAACATTAGCCTCAAAGTTACCCAAAGTGGTATCAAATTCAAAAGAAGTGAAACCAGCTATGTTCACTTCAAAGAACTAAGGCTCAACAAAATTTGTAGTAGAATCGAAAGGATCAACATCAACCTTCATATCTTTTTTGCCTTCATCAAACTTTAACCTTCTTTCCATGATCTCTTCTTGAATCAAATCTCTGAAACAAACACAATTATTAGTCGAATGACTAGTTGCTTGATGAAACTTACAAAAAGGTTTTCTTTCAAATTTTTAACTGAAGGTAAAGTTTTTCTCTCTAGTAAAACCAATTATTTATCTTTAAGCAACACATAAATTTGTTCCAACTTTAAAATATCGAAACTATACTTTTTGCCACCCGTATACTTTATTTCATTAACTTTATCAATATTCAAGAATTTCTTCAATGAAGAACACACATAAAGTGGCCCTTTTTTAATTAAGCCAAATCGACTTCAAAGTATTCGTGTTCAGAATCTTCATTCGAAATCTCCATGTCCACATAAGAAACTTTTTCTTTTCAATTAAGAAACCTATAATTTTTAGACTTCATATCATTTTTAAATGTTTTCTTTTCTTTCTTAAGCAACTCAATTTGTCGGACCCTCTCGGCCAAATGAGCTAAATCGGAAATACGAACATTCAACAATTTTTGTCGCATATAAAAACCCAAGCCCATAGTCACAATTTTGACTACTTCTTTCTTAGGTAGTGACACATAGCAACGATTACGTGCATTTTTTAATCGAATCATGAAATCATCAATTGATTTATTTGCGTCACGTTTGATAGAAACCAAATATAGTGACATTCAATTCTCCACTATAAAAGTGGGCATGAAAAGTATTCTCTAATTGTGCCCATGTTAAAATCAAATTTGGCCTTAGGTTCGAAAACCAAGTGAAGGTATTCTTTGTTAGGAAAGAATGAAAAAACTTCATTTTCAAATTTTCATCATTTACCAAATTTCCTATTTTGATCATGTATCGAACAATATACTCAATAGTCGATTCTCCTACTTTCCCAGCAACCTTAGTAACAATATTAGGATTCTTTACACCTCTCAGCACTTCAGCTGTTTGTACCTCAGCAATGAAAGCCGACACAAAGTAAGGTTGATTAATAAATTCTATATTGATGCCTACACTATTAAACACATTCTCGATAATTCTAGTCATTTGATAATGATCTCCATGCTGATTAGAGCATGCCCTGTTTAGCACCTCATCAACATTATGATCGCGTTGAATAATATGAGGCTCAACTTCATCTTTTTTGGGATTGACATGTAAATTTTTTCGGTCGAGACCCAAATTTTCAGGATTCATCCCGAAATTTTGATTATGTGGTTAACCCTCAGTATAGTCAACAACAATTTGTTTGACTTGTCTAGCCAAATACTCATACTTAATTTTATTATCGGTTATTATTAGATTTAAAATGGTAGTCATTTGTTGAGTTAATAAGTTAACCAAGTCATTATGACTCTCATCGATATGTTGTCAAAAAGCAGGCATAGACTTCAAATTATTTGAAGTTAAACCAGCATTATATTCTCGATTCATTTCTGAATGAGAAAAACTAGGTTGATTATTAAATGCACTTGTTATATTCCTAAGGGGTACAAAATTTTCTATAAGGGGAGTGTAACCGGGAGGAAAATCAAAAGGAGGCTAACCTACAGTTATTGGCAGTTGCATTGGATTTGGAGAAATTCTGGGACGTGGACTACGCCCACTCCCTCTAGTAGTTGCATTATTAACTGCAGCATTTTTCTCAGAAATAGGATTTTGAAAAAATACCTTCTACATTTGTTATTAAACTTGCAGAAGTTTGGGCTATAACAATAGAAACATTAGTATTTGAAGATTCTAAATTACTGTTAGAAATTTCTTTAGCCATATTAATAATTCTCACACTCTGAAGTTACATGCACTAACACAAGATCACAATGAAAAATGTTTGACACAATTTTATAAAATACTGTACCACCGGATGTGCTAATTTGTTATGCAGATTTTTTGTAAATTTAGGTTAGTTTGATATCTATGGTCTGGGAGCGAAATCTACTCATTTTTTATGGATACCAGTTTCAAAATTGCACCAATGTCTCCACTCGAATAAGTAAAGAAAGGACCAAAAACTTTGGAAAGTAAATTGAAATTAAATTGCTCGAAATCAAAATTATAGAAAACGAAGTAAATGACTTCAAATTAAAGAAAGCAATTAAATACCTCCAACGCAACGCAGTCGAAGGATTTTAAATTTAAAATGACAAAATAAAACTTTAAAGAAAAGAGGAAAAAAACTTGCAAAAGGAAAATAAACTGCAGAAAAATAAAATCACAAGGAATTTTCAATGAAATTAAAAGACATGGAAGGAATCCTATAAAAAAGAGACTTGAGACATACTCAGAAATTTACTAGGATGTGAGTGTGCGTGAGTATTTTCTGAAGACGAATTCCATCCTCCCACTGTTACTGAACCTTCTTAATTTATAAAGCAAACCAACCAATCCTATTTCACCATGTGTCACTCCTCGAACAGTTCAAAAATAATTGTTTCCGCAAAACGCAAATCCAAGTAATTGCCCACTTTGCACAGCGTACTTTCGACCTCAATATTTCAATTTGTTAACTCAATTCATCGACAATCTTTAAGAGAATTGAGACCTTCTGTACTAGTCTTCATCCTCTCGACTCGACTCCCCTTATTGATTCGATCGGTCGAAAAATCTTCGACCAATAGTAACTAATTAAAGCAACCATTTTACTTCTAAGTCCCCCTCTCCTCCTTTGGGTAGCATTATTTTTATATAATACCTTCTTCTTAAGTCAAAAACCTCAGCGAAAAGTGTTAACGTCACAATGGAGCATCCTACATTGCGAAAGCATATGAAAAATAAAATTTAGCTTTTTAATTACTTCGTGTCTTTCTAAAATTAGAAGATAAATTATTTTTTTATATATTAATAATTTTAATTTAGTTTTTTTATTTGTTTTTGACGACGTCTTAATGACTGACAGTCTCGATATTATATTATTAATTATTTTACTTTTTTATCTATAATATTTGTCACAAATTTTTAACTTGAATTTTACTTACGTATTTTTTACTGAAGAATTCATTATTAACATTGTGGCAGACGATAAAACTATTGGTAAAAGTCGACCTTTTTGTAGTAAAAATTAAAAAATAAATTTTCACACTTCTAATTGGTATTCATAATAATAACACTTTTAAATTAGGATATATTACACTCAACATAAAGTATATTTATGCTAATATTAGGTAAACAAAAAACAGCTAAAACTTGCTTTATTTAGTATTTATTAATTATTGTAATAATTAATAAATGTTAAATAAGACAAATGTTACTATTTTAGTATTTTTAACTAATTCATTTTAGTTACCAAACATTTTCGATATATTTATGACAAAATTCATCAAATTAATTAGATTTTCTTCTCACTCTGCTTCTTCTAATTCTCTCTCTCTCTTTCTCTCCTTTTCCTAGGAGTGTTACAAGTATGGGTAATCTAATTATTATTCGACCAAACTCGACTTGATTCAATTATATTGGTTATACACTCGATGGATAATTGGGTTATCAACCCCGATTAAATACAATCTTAATTTGTTCAAATATTTGTTTTTAGATCGGAGAACTCGAACCAATTCAATTATTCGATTAGGTTTATATTAATTTTTAAAATTAAAATATAACAATATATATACAACTTTATCCTCTTTTAAACAAAAATTAAGATATTTATTTAAATATACCTTTGATGATGTATTTTTTTGTTTTTTATTACATATTATTTATATAATTTTTTTTATAATTTTTAATTTTTAAAAAAAAATCAATTAAGTATCGATTATCTGAACATATTTAATTTGGGTTTAATCAGTTTAAATTAGTTCGAATCCACTTGTAAAAATCTTATATCCAAATCAATCTAAATAAATTAAAATTTAATCAATTTAATTTTATTTCTTTTGAAATTCGAACCAACTCAACTAGTAAACATTCCTTCTCTCCTCCCCTATCCTTCCCTTTTTCTCTCCCTTACCTCCTTTCCATCCTCTTTCTCTTTTTTTTCTTTGTACAATAATATTTTAACACAAACATACAAAAAAAAAAAAAAACTAAAAAGGAGTATCATCATCACCTGTCACTAATTTTTATATTTTATTACTATTTTAAACATGTCAGCTCATTCTTTGCATATCAGCCAATCTCATTTAACAAATGCCAATCACGAAAAGAGAATTGGCAACAAAGAGAACATCAAAAGCGGTGTATATTTGTCGGGAATTCATAATTTAGAAGTAAGATTAAAAATAATGGTCGAGCGGTATAAGTAAACTCGTTTCCTTCTCAATAATTTTAAGTCTTATAAAAAGGATGCCGAGGAAGACATGCTATAATAGTTTTTATTGAGCCAAATCAATTTAATTAAATTTTTAACAGTAGACTATTATTATTAGTGACATAATTATCTTTTTTGTTTTCTTTCCAATAGGAAGATTAACGTGTGTATATATATACAATGTTCTGAAAATCGGTTTGAATTGGTCGGTCAGATCGGTCGAATCGTGAACCAGTCTGAAAAAGAGATCGAATAATCATTAAAACCGCAAAATTTAAAATCGGAATTGAACCGGCAAATCGGTCAGTAATCGATCGGTCGAACCGAACCGTGACCTGGCCGGTTTTTTGGATGGCAACAAAACGCTGCCGTTTTTTCTCTCTGAATCCCTAAATCACCAAAACTCCAGATGCTGAGATCCCTAATTGTCTTCCCTTCTCTGCTTTAGTGGTTCTCACTCTTCGAGCAGGCTTCACTGAAGCTGCTTCCAATGCCTCACTGAGTCACTGTCACACCGTCACACGGGTCGAGGGCTCGTCGTCGAGCCACCGTAGAGCCGTCGAGAACTGAGAAGTGAGAACGCCTCACTCTCACACGGGTCGAGCCACCGCAGTCGAACCACCGCAGCAGCCGTCGAGAACTGAGAAGGTGCCTTCGCTGTCTCCCACCGCCTCACCCTCACTCTCCCTATTGCATGTTCTGCCTTGAAGGTACCTTCGCTATCTCAGTGTCTCCCACTCTCCCTGTTTTATTTTTCTTTGAACTGTGTAGTGTGATTACTCAAACTGGATGATTTTACTTTGAACTGAAACTGAATTGTGATTCAACATGATGAACACAGAAACTGTGAACTTTGAAATTCTGTCTTCCTGTTTTATTTTTCTTAGAACTGTATAGTGTGAAACTGTGAACTGATTCAAGATTCAACTGATTGGAGGGAGCTAAATTGTACTGTGATTATTGAGTAGTGAGTGATTACTGAAACTGAACTGTGATTCAACATGATGATTGATGAACACCGAAACTGTAAACTGTGTAGTGGTTGCTGGGAGGAATGGGAATAAGAGTAGCTATTCAGAAGACTGGCTTGTAATAATGATTTGCTAAACTGTGTGACTTTTTTGTGTTAGTCTAGCTACATTGAGAAGCATTATGTTGTACTATAAATTTTTGGATTGGTTTCAACTTTCAAGTTTTCTCCAATAAGATTTACTTGAGTGAATTACATGATGTTACATATTCTGATGTCAATTTTAGCAGTATTTGATGGCTGTAATAGTCTAGGATTGTAAAGCACCACTTTGATATTAATTTTTATCTTAATCACTCCTGTTCAGGCTTCTATTTGTAGCAGAATATGATTATCTTATTTATTTATTTATCTTTTGAATACATGGTATGATTTTGAACTTTTCAAGTTTAATTTGGAATTAAGAGAGCATTGTGTATTCCAGAATTGTGTTAAGGCAATATAGTGGGGAACACTGAAGCTTTTTCTTAAATTTTGATTAGTAACAAACTGAATGAAAAATTGATAATCATAAGGGTAAATACTTTTTCAGGTTTCAATAGGCCTTGTGGAATAATAGAAAATTATTTTTTTCTTATTTTTATTTTTAGTGTTTATTTATATTTTATTTATTATTTTATTATAAAACAATTTTTTGATTCAATTACGGTCGAACTGATTGAACCTATAAACCAATAAATTAGTAGTTAGAGCAATTCGATGACCGGTTCGATTTTTAGAACCTTGTATATATATGTATCAAGAATGTATAGTACATATCTTGTAGTGTTATGCCGTCGTTGTAATAAAATGATTAAAATCATAGAGGGCAATTCTATTAATTGTCCGCATGAATAACCTTGTTCAACAAATAATGATATCATCATTTGCTACTTTAATTTACTTTCAAAAGATAATAACATATAGAGGTCAAAAGATAATAACATATAGAGGTGACAATGAGTAGAATATATTGTTTAATTTGGTTTGATTTAAAATTTTATCTATAAAATTTTATTGAAATTGATAAAAATGAATTTGATTATGAAGTAAAACAACGTTAATAAAATATAATATAAAGTTAAAGTACTAAATTTAGAATGCTTTTAGTTTAAAGATTAAACCAAGTTACTGCACAATTAATTTTACTTTTAGATAAATATATGCACATTTATCAAACAAACAACAAATCTAAAAGTTGAATGGTTTAATTTTTTTAGTTTGATGACTGAATGTTGTTGCATCTATATTCCAATAATATGAATTAGATTTTGTAGTACTCTTTTATAAATTTTAAGAATTAGGCAAAAGTCAAAGTTTCTGATTTTAAGAAAGATATTATAAATCGACATAAGAAGATGATTTCTTCTATGTTTATCTTTTATTCTTTTCAAAGTCAGAGATGGAAGAATTTGTTGAGTATGCTGTACAAGGTGATGTGTATTTGGAGGATTCAAAAGTGCAAGATTTCTCAAAATGGATTCTTGGGATGTGAGGAATTTAAAAATCCAAAGAGAAAAGAAACAGAGAAAGAAAGTGAGTGTTTGAGTGAAAAGAATCCATGTTTGATTGAAAGCGAGAATTTTGAGAAAAAAGAGGAGAATAGTGAGCAAGAGGAGTCAATGAGTGAAAAAAAAACTGAGAGTAATAAACACACTTGTGAGAGAGATCTAGAAAGTTCTAGCTTAAATAAGAGTGTATTAGTATCATTGAATTTCATGGAGTCCTTAGTTTCTCATACACCTAATCATGAAATTTTTAGTGTTTTTATATCAACTTTTTCCGATTTTGTAGATTCACTGGTCAATTATGGAGGCATTAATATGGATGAAAAGGAAGAAAGACAAATTGCACACTTTGGATAAGATAGTGAAAGTATGGGTCGAAAGATTGAACTTGTATACATGAGGGACATAGTCACAATTCAGTGGGTAGAGAAGAGCCATCAAACAATGGTATTTGAACCCATAGATTGGGTTTAGATTCCTTAGAGGGAAGAAGAGCTTCTCATTCAAGATTCGAGGACGAATCTTTTTGAAGAGGGAGAGGATGATACGTGGTCGGGAGGGTATTTTCGTCATTTTAGAGTTAAGGGGCAGAATAGTAATTGTTTCCATTCAAAGATTTGAAAACTAGAAGAATTATACCATGCCGGTTTTAGACATCAAAAAGACCAAGAGTCCGTCTCAAAAATAGTGGTGCTGAAATGGCGACAACTCATAAGGCCCATTGGGTTAAGTTAGGACAACAAGAAGTCTAATAATTCTTTTCAAATTCAATGGGATGCATAATTTATTATTAATTTTTGAATTTTTAGGCATTTATTTTAATTTGTTTTGCTGTTAGAGTTTGTTAAAAGATTTGATTTACTTCTGATTTGTTTAGTATTTTTAAAAATTTTAAATTTAAATCAAATCTGATCTAATCTAATAAGATCAATTTTGATTCTAATAAGATTAAATTTGATTTAAATTAGTTATCTTATCTTCAAGAGATTTAAATTAAATTATCTTTTCTTTTAGTTAGTTTGTTAGGGGCCTATTTAAACAGTTTTGGTGAGACAATTTACACAACTTTTGATGAATAAATATTTTTTAGTGCTTTTATGCACGTTTTTTTAATGTAATTAAGTGAGGTGAGTGATTTGCTTCGCTTGTTGCATGAAGAAGATTATTGGATCCAACACTGAGATGACTCTGCGTGGCGATTTCTTCAATTTTCATCCCTCTGATCTAGGTTGTCAAGGACAGGTTCTTTGAAGGTCTAGTAGAAAAAATCTTTCCGGTGACCTAGGTTACTAAAAACAAGTTTCTTAGAGGTCTAGTAGGAAAATCCTTCCAGTGACCTAAGTTGCTAAAAACATGTTTCTTAGAGGTCTAGTAAGAAAACCACATTTATCTATCTTTTTGTATTTTCGCTGCGTCTTTTCTCCATCTTTTTCTTATCCCTTTATCCTTCATTCTAATTTTCTTATTAGCCAACATGATAATCTTAAAAATAAAGTTGGTCAAGCTTGTCATTGAAAAAGGTGTTGCTTATATAAGTGTATGTTTTTTGGACGAGCTCATATTTGATTGTTCGTTGGAATCGGATTCGACTTATAGGCTGCGTTTGTTTACAGAGACAAGACATTGAGACAGGAATACAGAAACATATAATCGTGTTTGGCAGAGGAGACATGGACAGAGATAATGTGTCCAGAGACACTGAATTAGTGTATTTTGTGTCCATCCTGACAGGAAGGACACGGAAACACTAACAAGGGACACAACTTATTTTTTATTTTTTCTTTCATTATTCTTATTAAGTTTTCATGATTATATTTTTTATTATTATATTTTTCATCTCAAATTTTTTAAATGAAAAAAATGAGAATAAATTGAATTTTTATAATTTGTTTTAGTTTATCACCAAACAGAATACAAGAACACAAAATTTGTGTCTCTGTCCTTCAGTGTCTTGTCCCGTTCTGTTCTCAGTGTCTTGTTTTATCCTATTTTCAAAAATAAATGTAGCCATAGATATCGACTTGTTGGAACTAACTCCAACTTATAAATGCCAATTTGTTTGGATCAACTTATTTGTATTGATTCCGACTTATAGTTGCCAGTTTTTTAGAAGTAACTCCAACTTATAGTTGTTGGTTTATTGGAAGTAATTCCAACTTATAGTTACCGATTTACTCGGAGTGATTCTGACTTATAGTTGTCAGCTTATTTAAATTGCTGCCAACTTATAGTCGTCAGTTTGTTCGAAGTGACTCAGACTTATAAATGCCGATTTGGTTAAATTGATATGTTTTCGTGTTAAATAATCAATTGATTCCTTCCGAAATAACATACAAAAGGGGGGTTTGAAGTTTCAACTTTTGATATGAGTTAGAATAAAATAGATCGGTTGTGGTATCTCAAAATCGTAATTGTTTGTATTAGATGTATATATTGGTTAAATAGGTATTCAATTTGGTACATTGTTTGATGTGTAATAGTAAATAAGCCGACTTATAAGTCGATATAAGTTTTGCTTTATTGTGAAAGAGAAAGAAATAATAATAATAATAATAATAATAATAATAATAATAATAATAATAATAATAATAAAGAGATGAAAAAGGAATCTAATGTTGTGCTATGAATGTGAAACCTTCATAATTGAAGGTGTAAGGGGTGTCCTTCTCCACTGACCTTAGCTACTCGGAATTGTCCTCTATATTGTTCTGATGTTTGCTTTTCTTATCTTCTTCTTGGCCAAGGGTAGATCTTTCTGTCTTTTGAAGTTTTCGGAGCTCTTCTATTTCAATATGGCCCGCTGTTTTTTGTTGAAATTAAGTCAACATTTTTAACTTCGTCACTGCTATAGTCTCTTGAAAATTTTCAAGGAAAAATCCACTTTTCAGTGCATGCAGGTGAACTTTTGGATTGAGGTTTGGGTTTTCTATACCCACTTTGGTCATTCTTGTCATATAGTCCTTGAGACTCTCATGTTGTAGTTTCCATATGGTATTAAAATAGTTCAAATCGTGCGCATAGATCTTCGAAGCTGCGAAGTTATTAACAAATTGGTCGGCCAACTCATCGGAACCTACACGTAAACCAGAAAAAAAGATCAAGGTAGCATCATCTAAGAAAGTGAGAAATGTACAACAAAGTATTAGATTGGATGTACCATTTATGAACATAATCGAATAAAATTTTGTGACAAGGATATTAGGGTCACCGATTTTCTCATAGGATTTCAGCGTTGTCGGCAGAATGAAATTTTTTGGCATTTGAAAGCTCGTGATCTCTTTTGAAAAAAGGTTGTGATAAGAAAAAATTATGGAACGAAGGATAAAGAGATAAGAAAAAGATGGAGAAAAGACGCAGTGAAAACATAAAAGGATAGATAAATGGGATTTTTCTACTAGACCTCTAAGAAACCTGTTCTTAGCAATCTAGGTCACTGGTACATGAAATCGTGAGTTCACACTTTTCTCACAATTCTGCGCAGCTGACCAGCAAGTGCACTGGGTCGTCCAAGTAATACCTTACGTGAGTAAGGGTCGATCCCACGGAGATTGTCAGCTTAAAGCAAGCTACGGTCATCTTGTAAATCTCAGTCAGGCAAATTCAAATGGTTATGGGGTTTTGATAATTAAAAGATGAATAAAACATAAAATAAGATAAAGATACTTATGCAATTCATTGGTGGGAATTTCAGATAAGCGTATGGAGATGCTTTATTCCCCCTGAATCTCTGCTTTCCTAATGCCTTCATCCAGTCATGCGTACTCCCTTCCATGGCAAGCTGTATGTTGGGGGATCACCGTTGTCAATGGCTACCGTCCGTCCTCTCAGTGAAAATGGTCCGGCTACGGGTTACGTAGGGCTAATCATCTGTCGATTCTCGATCATGTCGGAATAAGATCCATTGATTCTTTTGCACACTATCACTGCGCCCAATAGTCACGAGTTTGATGTGCATCACAGTCATCCCATCCCAGATCCTACTCGGAATACCACAGACAAGGTTTAGACTTTCCGGATCTCAAGAATGCTGCCAATTGATTCTAGCTTATACCACGAAGACTCTGATCGCACGGAATGGAAGGCTCTGTTGTCAGGAGAGGCAACCATGCGTCGTGAATCAGGAGGCCAAGAGATACACACTCAAGCTCTCACAGATAGAACGGAAGTGGTTGTCAGGCACGCGTTCATAAGGGAGGATAATGATGAGTGTCACGGATCATCACATCCATCAGGTTGAAGTACGAGTGAATATCTTAGAACAAGAATAATCATAAATTGAATAGAAGAACAATAGTACTTTGCATTAATTCATGAGGAACAACAGAGCTCCACACCTTAATCTATGATGTGTAGAAAATCTGTTGAAAATACATAAGAACAATTGGCCATGCCTCCCAAATAACATGAAACAATCGAAAAAGGGTTCAAAGACCTGATCCCAAGATCAAAGATGATCAAAAGATGAAAATACAATAGTAAAAGATCCTATTTATAGTGAACTAGTAACCTAGGGTTTACAAAAATAAGTAAACGAAGCAGAAATTCACTTACGGGGCCCACTTGGTGTGTGCTTGGGCTGAGTATTGAAGCTTTCACATGCATAGGCTTTTCTTGGAGTTAAACGCCAGCTCTGGTGCCAGTTTGGGCGTTTAACTCCAGCTTTTATGCCAGCTCTGGCGTTTAACGCCAGAAAAGGGTCTCTGACCGGCGTTTTGACGCCGATTTGGGCCATCAAATATCGATTAAAGTATGGACTATTATATATTGCTGGAAAGCCCAAGATGTCTACTTTCCAACGCAATTAAGATCGCGCCAATTGGGCTTCTGTAGCTCCAGAAAACCTATTTCGAGTGCATGGAGGTCAGAATCCAACAACATCTGCAGTCCTTTTTCAGCCTCTGAATCAGATTTTTGCTCAGGTCCCTCAATTTCAGCCAGAAAATACCTGAAATCACAGAAAAAATACACAAACTCATAGTAAAATCCAGAAATGTGATTTTTGTATAAAAACTAATAATTATATATTAAAAACTAACTAAATCATACTAAAAATTACCTAAAAACAATGCCAAAAAGTATATAAATTATCCGCTCATCACAACACCAAACTTAAATTGTTACTTGTCCCCAAGCAATTGAAAACAAAATAGGATAAAAAGAAGAGAATATACAATGAATCTCACAATATCAATGACACTTAGTCCAATTAGATGAGCGGGGCTAGTAGCTTTTTGCTTCTGAACAGTTTTGCCATCTCACTTTATCCTTTGAAATTCAGAATGATTGGAATCTATAGGAACTCAAAATTTAGATAGTGTTATTGATTCTCCTAGTTCAGTATATTGATTCTTGAACACAACTACTTTATGAGTCTTGGCCGTGATCCTAAGTACTTTGTTTTCCAGTATTACCACCGGATACATAAATGCCACAGACACATAACTGGGTGAACCTTTTCAGATTGTGACTCAACTTTGCTAAAGTCCCCAGTTAGAGGTGTCCAGAGTTCTTAAGCACACTCTTTCTGCTTTGGATCACGACTTTAACCACTCAGTCTCAAGCTTTTCACTTGGACCTTCATGACACAAGCACATGGTTAGGGACAGCTTAATTTAGCCGCTTAGGTCATGATTTTTTCCTTTGGGCCCTCCTATCCATTAATGCTCAAAGCCTTGGATCCTTTTTACCCTTGACTTTTGGTTTAAAGGGCTATTGGCTTTTTTTGCTTGCTTTTTCTTTCATCTCTCTTTTCTTTTTTTTTCGCCACTTTTTCTTTTTCACTGTTTTTTCTTGCTTCAAGAATCAATTTCATGATTTTTCAGATTATCAATAATATTTCTCTTTGTTCATCATTCTTTCAAGAGCCAACAATTTTAACATTCATAAACTTCACTATAAAAAATATGCATTGTTCAAGCATTCATTTAGAAAAACAAAAAGTATTGCCACCACATCAAAATAATTAAACTAATTTCAAGATAAAATTTGAAATTCATGTACTTCTTGTTCTTTTGTAATTAGGAACATTTTTCATTTAAGAAAGGTGAAGGATTCATGGAATTATTCATAGCCTTAAGACATAGAGACTAGACACTAATGATCATGTAATAAAGACACAAACATAGACAAACATAAAGCATAAAAATCAAAAAACAGAAAGATAAGAACAAAGAAATCAAAGAACGGGTCCACCTTAGTGATGGCGGCTTGTTCTTCCTCTTGAAGATCCAATGGAACGCTTGAGCTCCTCTATGACTCTTCCTTGCCTTTGTTGCTCTTCCCTCATGGCTATTTGATCCTCTCTAATTTCATGGAGAATAATGGAGTGCTCTTGGTGCTCCATCCTTAGTTGCTCCATATTGGAGCTCAAATCTCCCAAAGAGGTATTGAGTTGCACCCAATAGTTGTGTGGAGGAAAATGCATCCCTTGAGGCATCTCAGGGATTTCTTGATGAGGGACTTCCTCATGCTCTTGTTGAGGTCCATGAGTGGGCTCTCTTATTTGCTTCATCCTCTTTTTAGTGATGGGCTTGTCCTCTTCAATGAGAATGTCTTCCTCTATGACAATTCCAGCTAAATTGCATAGGTGACAGATGAGATGAGGGAAGACTAACCTTGCTAAAGTGGAGGTTTTGTTAGCCACTTTATAGAGTTCTAGAGATATGACCTCATGAACTTCTACTTCTGATAAGAAAAAAAAAACCAAGGGATAGATAAGGGGGTTTTTTTCCTACTAGACCTCTAAGAAACCTGTTCTTAGCAACCTGGGTCACCGGAAAGGTTTTCCCTACTATACCTTCAAAGAACCTGTCCTTGACAACCTAGATCAGAGGGATGAAAATTGAATCACTCAATTTTCTCCATGCAACAAGCGAAGTAAATCACTCACCTCACTTAATCACACAATAAAAACATGCTTAAAAGCAACTGAGATTTATTCATCAAAAGTTATATAAATTGTCTCACCAAAGATGTTTAAATAGGCACCTAACAAACTAATTAAAAGATAAGATAACTAATTTAAATCAGATTTAATCTTATTGGATTAGATCAGATTTGATTTAAAATTTAAAATCCTAAAGATATGATAACTAATTTAAATCAGATTTGATCTTATTAGATTGTATCAGATTTGATTTAAATTTAAAATCCCTAAAAATACTACTAAGCAAATCAGGAGTAATTCAAATCTTTCAACAAACTCTAACAATAAAACAAACTAACATAAATGCCTAAAAATTCAAAAATTAATAATAAATTATGCCTCTCATTGAATTTGAAAAGCATTATTGGGCTTCTTGCTGTTCTGACTTAGCCCAATGGGCTTTATGAGTTGTCGCCCTTTCAGCACCACTGTTTTTGAGACGGACTCTTGGTTTTCATGATGTCCAAGACTGACATGGTACAATTCTTCTAGTATTCAGATCCTTGAATATGACAAGATTACCATTTCGTCCCTTAGCTCTAAGATGACAAAAATGCCCTCCTGACCACATATCAACTTCCTCTCCAATCATGATGCTATGGATCATAATAGCTCGATCTATAGTCACTTTGGATCAGTTGCTAGTAGGAATGATGGAGCGTTGGATGAATTCCAACCATCCTCTAGCCACAGATTTAAGGTCATGCCTTCTCAATTGAACCGGCTTGACTTTGGAGTCTCTTTTCCACTGAACTCCTTCTACACATATGTCCATGAGGACTTAGTCCAACCTTTGATCAAAGTTGACCCTTCTAGTGTAGGGGCGTGCATCTCCTTACATCATTGGCAAGTTGAATGCCAACCTTACATTTTCCGGACTGAAATCTAAGTATTTCTTCCGAACCATTGTAAGCCAATTCTTTGGCTTTGGGTTCACACTTTGATCATGGTTCTTAATGATCCATGCATTAGCATAGAACTCTTGAACCATTAAGATTCCGACTTGTTGAATGGGGTTGGTGAGAACTTCCCAACCTCTTCTTCAAATCTCATGTTGGATCTCCGGATACTCATTCCTTTTGAGCATGAAAGGGACCTCAGGGATCACCTTCTTCTTGGCCACAACTTCATAGAAGTGGTCTTGATGGACCTTTGAGATGAATCTCTCCATCTCCCATGACTCGGAGGTGGAAGCTTTTGCCTTCCCTTTCCTCTTTCTAGAGGTTTCTCCGGCTTTAGGTGCCATAAATGGTTATGGAAACACAAAAAGCAATACTTTTTCCACACCAAACTTAAAAGGCTTACTCGTCCTCGAGCAAAAGAAGGAAATGGAGGAGATGGAGAGGTTTGAATGGTTCGGCCAAGTGGTGAAAGAAGTGTTTATGATGTGTAAAAATGAAGGAGAGATGAGGGGTTTATATAGAAGTGGAGAGAGGGGTAGGGTTTGTGTATTAGGGTTAGATTTGGGAAGGAAAGTTTTTGAATTTTGAAAGGTGGGGTAGGTGGGGTTTTTGGGGAAGAGTGGGTGGATGTGAGTGGTGAAGAGGTGATGGGGAAGAGAGATAGAGGTGATTGGTGAAGGGTATTTGGAGAAGGGTGTTATTGGAATGTGTGAAGAAGAGAGAGAGTGAGTTGATGTAGGTGGAAATCCTGTGGGGTCCACAGATCCTGAGGTGTCAAGGATTTCTCATCCCTGCACCATTCTGGTGTGTAAACGCCCTCTGAGTGCTAATCCTGGCGTTAAATGCTAGGTTGCTGCCCATTTCTGGTGTTTAACGCTAGCTTTTCTTCCCTTTCTGGCGTTGAACGCCAGCTTGGTGCCCTTTTCTGGTGTTAAACGCCAGTCTGGTGCCCTTTTCTGGCGTTAAGCGCCCAAAATGGTGCCAAACTGGGCGTTTAACGTGCATTCTGCTACCCTTACTGGCGTTTAAACGCCAGTAAACTCCTCCTCCAGGGTGTGCTATTTTTAATGATATTTTTGAGTTTGCTTTGATTTTTGCAGTTGTTTTTGTGACTCCATATGATCATCAACCTAAAGAAAACATAGAATAACAATGGAAAATGGAAACTTAATGGTGCACGAAATTGTGATCTCTTTTCTTCACTACTCAAATAATCCCTAGTAATGGCTCCAAAGACTTGGTGCTCAATACCATGGCATCACAAATTTGCACAACTAACCAGCAAGTGCACTGGGTCGTCCAAGTAATACCTTACGTGAGTAAGGGTCGATCCCATGGAGATTGTCGGCTTGAAGCAAGCTATGGTTATCTTGTAACTCTTAGTCAGAAAATCAAGAATTCTCGGGTTTAATTGTGAAAAGTAGAGGAACATGAAATAAATACTTGTTTTGCAGTAATGGAGAACAGGTTGAGGTTTTGGAGGTGCTCTATCTTCTGAATCTCTGCTTTCCTACTGTCTTCTTCTTCATGCACGCAAGACTCCTTCCATGGCAAGCTGTATGTAGGGTTTCACCGTTATCAATGGCTACCTCCCATCCTCTCAGTGAAAATGTTCAACGCACCCTGTCACGGCACGGCTATTCAGCTGTCGGTTCTCGATCATGTCGGAATAGAATCCAGTGATTCTTTTGCGTCTGTCACTAACGCCCCACAATCGCGAGTTTGAAGCTTGTCACAGTCATTCAATCATTGAATCCTACTCAGAATACCACAGACAAGGTTTAGACCTTCCGGATTCTCTTGAATGCCGCCATCAATTCTAGCTTATACCATGAAGATTCTGATTAAGGAATCCAAGAGATATCTACTCAATCTAAGGTAGAACGGAGGTGGTTGTCAGGCACACGTTCATAGGTGAGAATGATGATGAGTGTCACGGATCATCACATTCATCAGGTTTAAGAACAAGTGGTATCTTAGAACAAAGGCAAGCGTGATTGAAAGAAGAACAATAGTAATTGCATTAATCCATCAAGACACAACAGAGCTCCTCACCCCCAACCATGGGGTTTAGAGACTCATGCCGTAGAAGATACAATGAGAAACGTGTAATGTGTCATGAGGTAGAGATACAATATCAAAAGGTCCTATTAATAGTGAACTAGTAACCTAGGGTATACAGAAATGAGTAAATGACGTAAAAGTCCACTTCCGGGGTCCACTTGGTGTGTGCTTGGGCTGAGCATTGAAGCTTTCATGTGTAGAGACCTTTTCTGGAGTTAAACGCCAGCTTTTATGCCAGTTTGGGCGTTTAACTCCAATTTTTGTGCCAGTTCCAGCGTTAAACGCCGGGAATTCTAAAGCTGATTTGCAACGCCGGTTTGGGCCATCAAATCTCGGGCAAAGTATGGACTATTATACATTGCTGGAAAGCCCAGGATGTCTACTTTCCAACGCCGTTGAGAGCGCGCCAATTGGGCTTCTGTAGCTCCAGAAAATCCACTTCAAGTGCAGGGAGGTCAGAATCCAACAGCATCTACAATCCTTTTAGCCTCTGAATTAGATTTTTGCTCAGATCTCTCAATTTCAGCCAGAAAATACCTGAAATCACAGAAAAATACACAAACTCATAGTAAAGCCCAGAAAAGTGAATTTTAACTAAAAACTAATAAAAATGTAATAAAAAATAACTAAAATATACTAAAAATATACTAAAAACAATGCCAAAAAGCGTATAAATTATACTTCAGTGAGAAACACTTTTTCAGTTTCTCTCCAATCCTTCTTATGGCTTAAGATTTCTTTCATGAATTTAGCATAAGAAGGTATTTGCTCAAGTGCCTATGCAAATAGAATCTTTATTTCAAGAGTCCTTAGATAGTCTGCAAAGCGGGCAAATTGCTTATCCTGTTCCGCTTGGCGGAGTTTCTGAGGATAAGGCATCTTGGCTTTATATTCTTCAACCTTGGTTACTGCAGGTTTATTCCTTACAGAAGTGGTTGAAGAAGCCTTTTTAGAGGGGTTACTATCAGCACTCTCAGGTGTCTGGTTCCCCTTTGGCGTTTGAACGCCAGGATTGGGTGGAAATTGGGCGTTTAACGCCAACTTTTCCCCCTTTTCTGGCGTTTGAATGCCAGAACTGGGCAGGGAATGGGCGTTTAACGCCAACTTTCCCCCCTTTTCTGGCATTTGAACGCCAATAGTATTCCTCTCTGGGCTCTTACTGTCCTCAGAAGGATTTTGGATAGTGGTTTGGCTATCCTCTGTCAATTGTTCCTTTATTGACTTTTTGCTACTTTGAGCAGTGTTATTTAATGTCTTCCCACTCCTCAGTTGAACTGCTTGGCATTCTTCTGTTATCTGTATAGATAGCTGCTGTTTTGCCTGATTTAACTGTGATTCTATGTTCTTGTTAGCAATTTTTGTCTCTTGGAGCATCTCTTTAAATTCTGCTAACTGTTTTGTCATCAGGTGTAATTGTTGAGTAAGCTCAACCATCTGTTCTTGAGGATTAGGATCAGTGGCTAATGCCATAACTTCTTCTTTTGTAGAGGACTCATTGCTAGAGTACAAATGTTGATTTCTAGCAACAGTATCTATAAGCTCTTGAGCCTCCTCAATCGTCTTCCTCATATGTATAGATCCACCAGCTGAGTAGTCTAGAGACATCTGAGCTTTTTCTGTAAGCCCATAGTAGAAGATGTCTAACTGTACCCACTCTGAAAACATTTCAGAGGGGCATTTTCTTAGCATACCTCTATACCTCTCCCAGGCATTATAAAGGGATTCATTATCCTCTTGTTTAAAGCCTTGGATATCCAGCCTTAGCTGTGTCATCCTTTTTGGAGGGTAAAAGTGATTCAGGAATCTGTCTGATAACTGTTTCCATGTCTTTATGCTTGCTGTAGGTTGGTTATTCAACCACCTCTTAGCTTGATCTTTTACAGCAAATGGAAACAGTAATAGTCTGTAGACATCCTGATCCACCTCTTTATCACGTACTGTGTCAGTAATTTGTAAGAATTATGCCAGAAACTCAGTAGGTTCTTCCTGTGGAAGACCGGAATACTGGCAATTTTGCTGCACTATGATAATGAGTTGAGGATTTAGCTCAAAGCTGCTTGCTTTGATGGGAGGTATACAGATGCTACTCCCATATGCAGCTGTAATGGGGTTAGCATATGACCCTAGAGTCTTTTTGGACTGTTCATTCCTACTTATGTCCATGATAGAGAAAAGGGAATTGATGTGAATAGTAATCAAGATATATATGTGTATATATTTTTTTAAAATTTTTCAGAAAATCAAACATGAATTTTCAAAAATTTAAAGAAAAACACAAAGAAGACACTAAACTTAGAATTTTTTAAAAGATCAAAAAGGGACTAAGAATAAGTAATTTCGAAAAATTAAAAGAAAAACAAAAGCATGCAATTGACACCAAACATAAAATATGAAATTATACTCAAATAAAAGACTCTAAACTAACAAAAATAAAACAGTCCTAATCTAAGCAACAAGATAAGCCGTCAGTTGTCCAAACTCGAACAATCCCCGGCAACGGCGACAAAAACTTGGTGCACGAAATTGCAATCACACTTTTGCAATCCCGCACAACTAACCAGCAAGTGCACTGGGTCATCCAAGTAATACCTTACGTGAGTAAGGGTCGATCCCACGGAGATTGTCAGCTTGAAGCAAGCTATGGTTATCTTGTAACTCTTAGTCAGGATATCAAAAATTATTAGGATTGATTGTAAAAAGCAAAAGAACATGAAATAAGTACTTGTTTTGCAGTAATGGGGAACAGGTTGAGGTTTGGAGATGCTCTATCTTCTGAACCTCTGCTTTCCTACTGTCTTCTTCTTCAAGCACGCTAGGCTCCTTCCATGGCAAGCTGTATGTAGGATTTCCCCGTTGTCAATGGCTACCTCCCATCCTCTCAGTGAAAATGTTCAACGCACCCTGTCACGGCACGGCTATTCAGCTGTCGGTTCTCGATCATGTCGAAATAGAATCCAGTGATTCTTTTGCGTCTGTCACTAACGCCCCACAATCGCGAGTTTAAAGCTCGTCACAATCATTCAATCATTGAATCCTACTCAGAATACCACAGACAAGGTTTAGACCTTCCAGATTCTCTTGAATGCCGCCATCAATTCTAGCTTATACCACGAAGATTCTGATTAAGGAATCCAAGAGATATCTACTCAATCTAAGATAGAACGGAGGTGGTTGTCAGGCACGCGTTCATAGTTGAGAATGATGATGAGTGTCACGGATCATCACATTCATCCGGGTCAAGAACAAGTGATATCTTAGAACGGAAGCAAGCATGATTGAATAAAAAACAGTAGTAATTGCATTAATCCATCAAGACACAGCAGAGCTCCTCACCCCCAACCATGGGGTTTAGAGACTCATGCTGTAGAAGATACAATGAGAATCGTGTAAAGTGTCATGAGGTACAGATACAATGTCAAAAGATCCTATTAATAGAGAACTAGTAATCTAGGGTTTACAGAAATGAGTAAATGACAGAAAAATCCACTTCCGGGTCCACTTGGTGTGTGCTTGGGCTGGGCATTGAAGCATTTTCGTGTAGAGACTCTTCCTGGAGTTAAACGCCAGCTTTTGTGCCAGTCTGGGCGTTTAACTCCAATTTTTATGCCAGTTCCAGCGTTAAACGCTGGGAATTCTGAAGCTGATTTGCAACGCCGGTTTGGGCCATCAAATCTCGGGCAAAGTATGGACTTTTATACATTGCTGGAAAGCCCAGGATGTCTACTTTCCAACGCCGTTGAGAGCGCGCCAATTGGGCTTCTGTAGCTCCAGAAAATCCACTTCGAGTGCAGGGAGGTCAGAATCCAACAGCATCTGCAGTCCTTTTCCGTCTCTGAATCAGATTTTTTGCTCCGGTCCCTCAATTTCAGCCAGAAAATACCTGAAATCACAGAAAAACACACAAACTCATAGTAAAGTCCAGAAAAGTGAATTTTAATTAAAAACTAATAAAAATATACTAAAAACTAACTAAATCATACTAAAAACATACTAAAAACAATGCCAAAAAGCGTATAAATTATCCGCTCATCACCCGCCTAGAAGCATCTGTTGCCAAGCTGCAAGAAGCTATGGAACAAATTAAGGAAGAACAGCAGAATCAAAACTGCATGCTCCGCTTATCTTATATTTATTTTTGAGTCTTGTTCTTAATTCATGATTAATAAAATTTAAGGTTCATGTCTTAAAGCTATGAATGTCCTATGAATCCATCACCTCTCTTAAATGAAAAATGCTTTAATCACAAAAGAACAATAAGTACAGGATTTCGAATTTATCTCTGAAACTAGTTGAATTAGTTTGATATGGTGACAATACTTTTTGTTTTCTGAATGAATGCTTGAACAGTGCATATGTCTTTTGAATTTGTTGATTAAAGAATGTTAAACTTGTTGGCTCTTGAAAGAATGATGGAAAAGGAGAAATGTTATTGAGGATCTAAAAAATCATCAAATTGATTCTTGAAGCAAGAAAAAGCAGTGATTTCAAAAAAAATAAAATAAATAAATAAAAAATAAAAAGTGATCCAAGGCAAAAGAGTGTGCTTAAGAACCCTGGACACCTCTAATTGGGGACTCTAGCAAAGCTGAGTCACAATCTAAAAAGGTTCACCCAGTTATGTGTCTGTGGCATGTATGTATCCGGTGGTAATACTGGAAGACAGAGTGCTTTGGGCCACAGCCAAGACTCATAAATTAGCTATGTTCAAGAATCATCATACTTAACTAGGAGAATCAATAACACTATCTGAATTCTGAGTTCCTATAGATACCAATCATTCTAAATTTCAAAGGATAAAGTGAGATGCCAAAAATGTTCAGAAGCAAAAAGCTACTAGTCCCGCTCATCTAATTGGAGCTAGGTTTCATTGATATTTTGGAGTCTATAGTATGTTTTCTTCTTTTTATCCTATTTGATTTTCAGTTGCTTGGGGACAAGCAACAATTTAAGTTTGGTGTTGTGATGAGCAGATAATTTATACGCTTTTTGGCACTGTTTTTAGTATGTTTTTTAGTACATTTTAGTTAGTTTTTAGTATGTTTTTATTAGTTTTTATTTAAAATTCACTTTTCTGGGCTTTACTATGAGTTTGTGTATTTTTCTGTGATTTCAGGTAATTTCTGGCTGAAATTGAGGGTTCTGAGCAAAAATCTGATTCAGAGGCTGAAAAAGGACTGCAGATGCTGTTGGATTCTGACCTTCCTGCACTTGAAGTGGATTTTCTGGAGCTACAGAAGCCCGATTGGCACGCTCTCAATTGCGTTAGAAAGTAGACATTCTGGGATTTCCAGCAATGTATAATAGTCCGTACTTTGCCCGAGATTTGAGGGCCCAAACCAGCGTTGCAAATCAGCTTTAGAATTCCCGGCGTTTAACGCCGGAACTGGCACAAAAATTAGAGTTAAATGCCCAAACTGGCACAAAAGCTGGCGTTTAACTCCAAAAAAACTCTCTACACATGAAAGCTTCAATGCTCAGCCCAAGCACACACCAAGTGGACCCCGGAAGTGGATTTTTACGTCATTTACTCATTTCTGTATATCCAAGGTTACTAGTTCACTATTAATAGGACCTTTTGACATTGTACCTTTACCTCATGAGAGAATACACGTTTCATATTGTATCTTCTACGGCATGAGTCTCTAAACCCCATGGTTGGGGGTGAGGAGCTCTGCTGTGTCTTGATGGATTAATGCAATTACTATTGTTTTTCATTCAATCACGCTTGCTTCCATTCTAAGATATCACTTGTTCCTCAACTTGATGAATGCGATGATCCGTGACACTCATCATCATTCTCACCTATGAACGTGTGCCTGACAACCACCTCCGTTCTACCTTAGATTGAGTGGATATCTCTTGGATTCTTTAATCAGAATCTTCGTGGTATAAGCTAGAATTGATGGCGGCATTCAAGAGAATCCGGAAGGTCTAAACCTTGTCTGTGGTATTCTGAGTAGGATTCAGGGATTAAATGACTGTTATGAGCTTCAAACTCGCGATTGTGGGGCGTTAGTGATAGACGCAAAAGAATCACTGGATTCTATTCCGACATGATCGAGAACCGACAGATGAATAGACGTGCTGTGACAGAGCGCGTTGAACATTTTCACTGAGAGGATGGGAGGTAGCCATTGACAACGGTGAAACCCTACATACAGCTTGCCATGGAAGGAGCCCTGCGTGCTTGAAGAAGAAGCCAGTAGAAAAGCAGAGATTTAGAAGATAGAGCATCTCCAAAACCTCAACCTGTTCTCCATTACTGCAAAACAAGTATTTATTTCATGTTCTTTTACTCATCACAAATAAACCTGAAAATTATTGATCTCCTGACTAAGAGTTACAAGATAACCATAGCTTGCTTCAAGCCGACAATCTCCGTGGGATCGACCCTTACTCACGTAAGGTATTACTTGGACGACCCAGTGCACTTGCTGGTTAGTTGTGCGGAATTGCAAAAGTGTGATTGCAATTTCGTGCACCAAGTTTTTGGCGCCGTTGCCGGGGATTGTTTGAGTTTGGACAACTGACGGTTTATCTTATTGCTTAGATTAGGACTGTTTTATTTTTGTTGGTTTAGAGTCTTTTATTTGAGTTTAATTTCATATTTTAAGTTTGGTGTCAATTGCATGCCTTTGTTTTCTTTTAATTTTTCGAATTTGCATGTTCTTAGTCCTTTCTTGATCTTTAAAAATTCTAAGTTTGGTGTCTTCTTTGTGTTTTCCTTTAAAATTTTCGAAAATTTGTGCTTGATTTTCTAAAAATTTTAAGTTTGGTGTCATTTTGTTGTTTTTCTCTTTCCTTATTTCAAGAAAATCAAATCTTTTTCAAAATAATTTTCAATCATATATTTTTAATTGCTAATTCCAAAATCTTTTTGATTAATTAATTAATTTAGTCTTCAATTTGCTTTGATTTTATTCTCTTTTGGTTTTCGAATCTTTATTTTATTTTCCATTTATTTTATTTTACTATTTTCGGTTACTTTTAAGAAAAAAAATTATTTTTATATATATAATAATAATAAAACAAAATAATATCCACATCATCTCCCTTTCTCCATCATGGACCTAAGTGGAAGTGAGCAGTCCAGAAGGACTTTGGGGTCATATGCTAACCCCATTACAGCTGCATATGGGAGTAGCATCTGTATACCTCCCATTAAAGCAAGCAGCTTTGAGCTAAATCCTCAACTCATTATCATGGTGCAGCAAAATTGCCAGTATTCCGGTCTTCCACAGGAAGAACCTACTGAGTTTCTGGCACAGTTCTTACAAATTGCTGACACAGTACGTGATAAAGAGGTGGATCAGGATGTCTACAGATTATTACTGTTCCCATTTGCTGTAAAAGATCAAGCTAAGAGGTGGTTGAATAACCAACCCACAGCAAGCATAAAAACATGGAGACAGTTATCAGACAAATTCCTGAATCAATTTTACCCTCCAAAAAGGATGACACAGCTAAGGCTGGACATCCAAGGCTTTAAACAAGAGGATAAAGAATCCCTTTATAATGCCTGGGAGAGGTATAGAGGTATGCTAAGGATATGCCCCTCTGAAATGTTTTCAGAGTGGGTACAGTTAGACATCTTCTACTATGGGCTTACAGAAAAAGTTCAAATGTCTTTAGACCACTCAGCTGGTGGATCTATACACATGAGGAAAACAATTGAAGAGGCTCAAGAACTCATAGATACTGTTGCTAGAAATCAACATTTGTACTCTAGCAATGAGTCCTCTACAAAAGAAGAAGCTATGACAGTAGCTACTGATCCTAATCCTCAAGAACAGATTGTTGAGCTTAATCAGCAATTACACCTGATGACAAAATAGTTAGCAGAATTTAAAGAGATGCTCCAAGAAACTAAAGTTGCTAACAAGAACATAGAATCAAAGTTGAGTCAGACAAAACAGCAGTTATCTAAACAGATAACAGAAGAATGCCAAGCAGTTCAACTGAGGAGTGGGAAGACATAGAATAACACTGCTCAAGGTGGCAAAAAGCCAAGAAAGGAACAACTGACAGAGGATAACCAAACCACTGTCCAAAATCCCTCTCAGGACAATAAGAGCCCTGGTGCGGTATTTTATAACCCACACTTACTAACTGGCAAGTGTATCGGGTCGTACCAAGTAATACCTCACGTGAGTAAGGGTCGATCCCACGAGGATTGATGGATTAAGCAACAATAGTATTTGATAGAATTAGTTAGGCAAGCAGAAAAGGGTGTTGGAAGTTCAAAAGCATTCAACAGTAATGTTAGACTTTCAGAAAGCAAAAGCAGCAATGAGTTGGGAATAAAATATGTAGAAAATAGTTAAGGTTTCAGAGTTATCTATTTTTTCGGATTAATTTTTATTACTAACTAATTTAATTATGTAGGATTTAATTTATGGCAAACTATATGTGACTAGACCCTAATTCCTTAGACCTTCCTAGTCTCCTCTAAAATTCATTAACTGCCAATTCCTTGGTCAATTAATTCCAATTAGAGGGTAAAATTAATTTTCAGTTTTCATGCCACAAAAATTCTAATTACCTAAAAATAAGGGGATTATATGTCACGTATCCCCTTAAATCCAAATAATTAAAATTTAGGAGAATATGTTTTCAAGCTATTGTTCAAGTATAGAGCTTTTCCAAGTTATACAAGAACTCAAATAGAAAGAGGGTCATACTTCCGTTCCACCCAAATTCATAATATAAAGAACGAAAACAATTCTTAAATATAAATCCAAAACATAAATTAAAATAGAAAAAGTAATAAAATCAATCCATACAAATAGACAGAGCTCCTAACCTTAACAATGGAGGATTAGTTGCTCATGGTTCAGAGAAAAAAAATGATGGTTCTGGTAACAATCCGATGATTGTCTAAATGTACAGAGTTTCTATTTATTACTAATCCTAATAGGTTTGAAATCAAAAATTAAAAATAATATCTTTTTCTCCAAGATAAGATTTGAATTTGAATTCGAATTAATTAACAGATCTTCAGTTGATGGTTGGGGACCACTTGATTTGTCCATTCTGCAGCTTCTAATCTGTGTTTTCTGGGCTGGAAAGTGGGTCAAAACAGCACAAAATTTGTAACCAGCGTCATTTGTATTTTTGCAGATCGTGCATGTAACGCGTCCGCGTCATCCACGCGCTCACGTCATTTGTGCATATTCCAGTCCACGCGTTCGCGTCAGGCACGCGATCGCGTCATTGAAATTTTCTCCAATCCGCGCGGTCGCGTGAGCCATGCGACCGCGTCGGTCTTCGCTGGTCATCTCTTTTGGTTTCTTCTTTTTCTCTGCAGAAACTTCATCAAATCCCTCCGAATGCTACCTAAAATAAATAAAATTGCGCAAAACTCAAAATAGCATCCATAGTGGCTAAAATATAATTAATTCTAAATTAAACTCAACAATTTAGATGCAAATTCACTAGGAAAAGATAGATAAGATGCTCACGCATCACAACACCAAACTTAAACTGTTGCTTGTCCTCAAGCAACCAAAACTAATATAAGCTTAAGATGTGAATTTGCATGAGTATGAGAGTTCGATTAAGCTCATGTATCTTTTTATAGTGGGATTTATAACTGTAATTCTGATTAGGTTTGGCATCTCACTCTCCTTTGAATCAGAAGAATGTTAATGTCATTCGGAATTAGAATCCGGATAATATTATGAATTCTCTGATCTTTACATTTCAGTTTAATCCTTGAACACAGCAACATTTACTTTAATTTATTTTTTCTTTGGTGCTTTGCACCTTGAGCCTAGCCGTGACTTTAAATGTTTTGTCTCAAGAGTTACTTGACACAAAAACACCACAAGCACTTAACTGGGGAACTCTCTTTGAGTTCTATTTTTTTTCTTTTAATTACTCCCAGACAGTGGTGCTCAAAGCCTTTGGCATACTCTGTTAAACACACTTGGTCTCGACTCTAAGTGTTCTGTCTCAAGGATTACTTGACACAGTCACACCACAAGCATATGACTAGGGAAACAACTTTTTGAGCTTTTAATCATGTCCGACCTCCCTAGTCATTGATGCTCAGAGCCTTGGACCTTGCTTTTATTTTATTTTATTTTATTTTATTTTATTTTATTTTCGCTGTTTCTTTTGCTTCAAGGATTAAATTTTTCGTTTATTTCAGAGAAGTCATAATAATTCTCTAAATTCCTGTTCCTTATACATCAACATCCCTTGATTCAAATTCAAATATACACTATTCATATCATGCATTCAAAAATTACAATTAATGCCACCACATTTAAGTAAATAAGACTATTTTTAGAATTAAACTCAATTTCTCATGCAATACATCACTTCTTTTTCTTTTCTTTTTAGATTCAAGTTCAGTGAGTGGTATATGAAACATCTTTTCAGCATTAAAGCAATTAAAAGAAAACTAATCCTATGATTCTAACTAATAAAAGATCATGCAACAGACAAAGTAAAATAGCAGAAAACCGGAACATAACATAGAAAAAGAAGGGAGGAATAAAAAATATGAAAGGAACTCAACCACCTTAGTTATCCTAGTGGTCGTTTTATTCTTCAGGTTGTGTTCCTCAGTGAAGATGATTCGCTTCCCTCTTTGGTGCCAGAAAACCAATAAGCACAGCGTCAACACCAAACTTAAAGGTTTGCTTGTCCTCAAGCAAATAAGAACTGAAAATAGAAGAGATAAATATTATGAGGACAAAATAAAAGGATAAAAGAATAAGAGAGAATTAGGATTGGGAGAGAGAGAGGAAGAAAACTAGGCGATGAACTAGTGTGGCTCAAGCGATCGAACGCGTGGGGCACGCGTTTGCATGGGTTGCGCCTTCCCAAAATGATGCGAAAGCGTCAGGCACGCGATCGCGTGCCATGGATTTTATGCTATTCGCGCGAAGCCAGCAACGTGCCCGCGCGACTTTCTGTTCACATGGCTTGGGATGCCTATTTTCATACGACGTGATAGCGTCGATCACGCTATCGTGTGGATGGCCGTTTGTGCAATCGACGCGATCGCATTGGTCACGCGTCCGCGTGACCACTTCCGTGCGTTTAGCACAACTCTTTCCCCAAGCTAGCACAACTCTCTGCCCAAACACTCTTTTACGACGATTTCGCAGGTCACGCGTCCGCGTCAGTGACGCGGCCGCGTGGATGGCGAAAAATCACAAGCGACGCGAACGCGTGGGGCACGCGATCGCGTGGGCTGCTTTGTGCGAAAGGCTCCATTCTCGCACCACTCCCGCGCAACTCTCTGTCAAATTTATTTTTCACACACATCCGTCTGACGCGAACGCGTCAGCGACGCTTTCGCGTCGTGTGTGCGTTTTTTTTTTTGAAATATAGCTTTAGGTGTTCGGTTCCTGGGAGAACATAGCTGCATGATCAGAAAATTAGTAAGAACTCAATAAAAATAAAATAACTAAGAGAAATTACTACGAAAGATAGTGAATGATACGAAATTATCGGGTTGCCTTCCGACAAGCGCTTCTTTAACGTCACTAGCTTGACGGTCAGTTCTGCTAGTTCAGCAGATGAGTGGACCTCTGGCGGTCAATCTCGCCTCCAAGATAGTGCTTCAACCTCTGGCCATTCACGGTAAATTTCCTGTCAAAATTTTCTTCCTGTATTTTCACATGACCATATGGTGAGGCTCTGGTAACCACAAACGGCCCTGACCACCGGGATTTCAGCTTCCCGGGAAAGAATTTGAGCCTTGAATTATATAGAAGCACTCTTTGTCCTGGCTCAAAGACTCTGATGGCAATCTTTTTGTCATGCAGTAACTTGGTTCTTTCCTTATAGAGCTTGGCATTCTCATAGGCTGAATATCGGAATTCATCAAGCTCATTCAACTGAAGCATCCGCTTAATTACTGCAGCTTCTGAATCAAGATTCAGATACCTAACTGCCCAATAAGCCTTGTGCTCCAACTCAACTGGCAAGTGACAGGCTTTGCCATAGACTAACTGATATGGAGACATGCTAATTGGAGTCTTGTATGCTGTCCGGTATGCCCAGAGAGCATCATCAAGCTTCCTAGACCAGTCCTTTCTTGAAACACTGACAGTCTTTTCCAGAATCCTCTTAAGCTCCCTGTTAGAAACTTCAACCTGTCCACTTGTCTGAGGGTGATAGGGGGTTGCCACTTTATGACGGACTCCATATCTATGCAGAAGAGAGTCTAGCTGTCTGTTACAGAAGTGACTTCCTCCATCACTAATGAGTGTCCTTGGGACGCCAAACCGGCTAAAGATATACCTCTGAAGAAAGCCCATTACCACCTTGGCATCATTGGTGGGCAAAGCCACAGCTTCCACCCATTTGGACACATAGTCCACTGCCACTAGGATATAGTTGTTTGAATGTGAGGGTGGAAAAGGTCCCATGAAATCAATACCCCACACATCAAACAACTCAACCTCAAGAAGTCCCTGCTGTGGCATTTCATGGTTGGCAGGGAGATTTGCAGCTTTTTCACATCTGCCACAGTGCTTTACAAATGCTCTTGAGTCCCTGAAGAGAGTCGGCCAGTAAAATCCGCTCTGAAGGACCTTTGTAGCTGTCCTTTCACCACCAAAGTGGCCTCCATACTCAGAACCATGACAGTGCCAAAGAATCTGCTGCTTTTCCTCATCTGGGACACATATCCGAATTATTCCATCTGAACACCTTTTAAAAAGGTATGGTTCTTCCCAAATGTAGTACTTTGCATCAGTCAATAGCTTTTTCACTTGTTGCTTACTGTACTCCCTTGGGATAAAATTCATGGCTTTGTAATTTGCAATATCCGCAAACCATGGTGCCTGCTGAATGAGGAACAATTGTTCATCCGGAAACGTCTCAGTTACACCTGCTTCAGGCTCAATTCTGGAAAGATGGTCAGCTACTTGATTCTCTGACCCTTTCCTGTCTTTTATCTCTATATCAAACTCCTGAAGGAGCAACACCCATCTGATTAATCTTGGTTTAGAATCCTGTTTGGTTAGAAGGTACTTCAAAGCAGCATGATCAGTATAAATAACAACCTTAGAACCAAGTAAATAGGACCTAAACTTATCAACAACATACACAACAGCTAATAATTCCTTTTCTGTAGTTGTGTAGTTCTTTTGGGCATCATTTAACACACGACTGGCATAGTAAATGACATGTACAAGCTTACCATGCCTCTGTCCTAAAACAGCTCCAATAGCAAAATCACTAGCATCACACATTAATTCAAATGGTAGATTCCAATCAGGGGGAGCTATAATGGGGGCAGAGGTAAGGTTTGCTTTTAGAGTTTTAAAAGCAAGCAAACAATCAGAATCAAAGATAAAAGGAACATCAGCAACCAAGAGGTTGCTTAGAGGTTTAGCAATTTTAGAAAAATCCTTTATAAATCTTCTATAAAATCCTGCATGACCCAAGAAACTCCTGATTGCCTTAACATTAGTTGGTGGTGGTAATTTTTCAATTACTTCCACCTTTGCTCTATCAACCTCAATTCCCTTACTTGAAATCCGGTGTCCAAGAACAATACCTTCTGTAACCATAAAATGGCATTTTTCCCAATTTAAAACAAGGTTTGATTCTTGACACCGTTTCAAGACCAGAGATAAATGCTTAAGGCAAGACTCAAAAGAATTACCAAAAACAGAAAAGTCATCCATAAATACCTCAATAAACTTTTCAACCATATCAGAAAAAATTGAAAGCATACACCTCTGAAAAGTTGCTGGAGCATTGCAAAGTCCAAAAGGCATTCTTCTGTAGGCAAATACTCTAAAGGGGCATGTGAATGCTGTCTTCTCCTGATCTTGAGGGTCCACTGCAATTCGATTATATCCAGAATATCCATATAGAAAACAATAAAATACATGGCTAGCTAACCTCTCAAGCATCTGATCAATGAAAGGTAGGGGAAATTATCCTTCCTTGTAGCAGTGTTGAGCCTCTGTAGTCTATACACATTCTCCATCCTGTGACGGTTCTTGTGGGAATGAGTTCATTCTTTTCATTTTTGATCACTGTCATCCCTCCTTTCTTGGGAACTACCTGCACAGGACTTACCCAAGGACTGTCAGAAATAGGATAAATAATTTCTGCTTTCCATAGTTTCATTACCTCTTTTTGGACCACCTCTTTCATAGTTGGATTGAGTCTCCTTTGTGGTTGCACAACTGGTATAGCATCATCTTCAAGGAGGATCTTGTGCATACACTTGGTTGGACTAATCCCTTTCAAGTCACTAATGGTCCACCCAAGAGCTGTTTTATGATTCTTGAGTACTGAAATACGCGCCTCTTCCTCTTCAGGCTTCAGGGAAGAGCTAATAATCACTGGATATGAGTCATTTTCACCCAGGAATACATATTTCAGAGAGGGGGGTAAGGATTTGAGCTCAAGCTTGGGGGCTTCCTCCTCGGATTTAGGTGTGTGAGTCATAGCCTTCTGGGGTGGTGAATTATCAACCTCAACTAATTCATACTCAGAGATGGGATCCAGAATGTCATTAAGCACCTCAGCTTTCAGTACCTCTTGAACAAGTGGTTCAATAACATCTATTTTCATACACCCTTCAGAATTATTAGGGTGCTTGAGAGCTTCAAAAACATGAAGGACCACTTGTTCTTCATTGACCCTCAGGGTTAATTCACCGTTTTGTACATCAATCAGAGCTCTACCTGTAGCTAAAAAGGGTCTACCAAGTATAATAGAGGATTTTATCTCCTCTTCCATGTCTAATATAACAAAATCAACAGGAAAAATGAATGGTCCTACTTTAACAAGTAAATCCTCAACAACACCTACAGGTAATTTAATAGAAAGATCAGCAAGTTGAAGAGAAATACGAGTGGGTTTTACCTCCTCAATCTGAAGCTTTTTCATTACTGAAAGTGGCATGAGATTGATGCTGGCTCCAAGATCACATAAGGCTCTCTGAATGGTGACATCTCCAATGGTGCAAGGAATGACAAAGCTCCCTGGGTCTGGCATCTTCTCAGGAAGTTTGTGTTGAATAATGGCACTGCATTCCTTGGTTAACACCACTGTTTCTTCCTCCTTCCAATTCCTCTTGTGGGTCAATAATTCTTTCATAAATTTGGCGTAGAGAGGCATTTGCTCCAGAGCCTCTGCAAAAGGGATGTTGATCTGCAGCTTCTTGAAGACATCTAAAAATTTAGAGAATTGCTTTTCCTTGGACGCCTTCTGAAGCCTTTGAGGATATGGCATTTTTGGCTTATATTCAGGAGCCTTTGGTAAAGTGGGATAGTTGTCAAGAGAGTCAGGAAACGGGTTGTCTGCACGCTTAGGAGGGGCGTGTTCTACCTCTTCCTTCTTCTCCTCTCGAGCTTCTCCTTCAACTGGATCTTCATTGACCTTGGTTTCAGAATCAACTACCTTACCACTTCTCAATTGAATGGCCTTGCAATCTTCTCTTGGGTTCACCACTGTATCACCAGGGAATGTATTTGGAGACCTTTCAGGTAATTGCTTGCTCATTTCACCCATTTGCACCTCCAAGTTTCTAATGGAAGCCCTGGTTTCTTACATGAAACTCATCATCATTTTCCATTTAGAATCTTCTTGGGATTTAGAATTTGCCTGCTGAGGTGGTTGTTGTTGCTGAGACTGAAATTGGCGGTTATTATAGTTGTTCTGTTGAAAACCGCCCTGAGGATTATTATTGAAGTTTTGAGGTCTCTGAGATTGATCTCTCCACCCAAAATTTGGGTGATTCCTCCACCCTTGATTGTATGTCTTAGAATATGGATCATTTTTGGGATTTTTAGGACCACTCCCCATGTAATTCACCTGTTCAGAAGAAGGTTGAGCATAATCATAATTATCATTTTGCATAAAATTACCTGCCATGTCATAAGAGACTTCCTGTGTTGGATTTTGGGTGTTGATAGCTGAGACTTGCATGCCACCCATCTGTTGAGTAAGTAGATTTATTTGCTGAGACATCAGCTTGTTCTGAGCAAGAAGAGCATTAACAGCTTCTACTTCCAACACGCCTTTCTTCTAAGAGTTCTCAGAGTTCACAGGATTTCTGTTAGATGAGTATAAATATTGGTTGCTAGCAACCAATTCAATCAGCTCAATAGTCTCCTCTGGTGTCTTCTTATTGTGCAATGAACCGCCTGCAGAAGTGTCTAGGCTCATCTTGGACATCTCACCCAAGCCTTCAAAAGAGATATCCAGTTGGGTCCATTTGGAGAACATGTCTGGAGGGCATTGCCTAGTCAGTAGCTTGTATCTCTCCCAAGCTTCATACAGAGTTTCACCATCCTTCTGTCTGAAGGTCTGAACCTCTAACCTAAGCTTAGTCAGCTTCTTAGGTGGGAAAAATTTTGTGAGAAACTCAGTAACAACCTTGTCCCAAGTATCCAAACTCTCCTTTGGTTGGGAATCTAACCATAGCTTTGCTTTATCCCTCAGAGCAAATGGAAAAAGTAGGAGTCTATACACCTCTGGATTCACTCCATTTGTCTTCACAGTATCACATATCTGCAGAAAATCAGATATGAACTGATTTGGATCTTCATGAGGAAGTCCGTGATACTAGCAATTTTGTTGCACCAAGGTGACCAATTGTGGCTTCAACTCAAAGTTGTTTGCATTTATAGGAGGCACCACAATACTTTTTCCATAAAGATCCGCAGTAGGGGCAGAATAAGAGCCAAGCACTCTCCTCTATTGATCATCCCCATTCGGATTTACCACATTGGCATTAGCATTATTATTTGCCATAGTGGATTCTGCAGCCTTGCAAAGTCTTGCTTCTTGTAAACGCCGCCTGAAAGTCCTTTCAGGTTCAGGATCAAAGCCTAAGAGATGTTCTTTGTCTCTGTTCCTGCGCATAAACAAACAGAACACAAGAAAGAATGGGAATCTCTACGTCAGAGTGTAGAGAATTCCCAGTGAGGTAACCTGTGTAAAGAGATAAAAATATTGAATAAAATAAATAGAAGAATAATAAATAGGTAACACCAAACTTAATTTCAGAAATTAAGAGAAATATTGGTGCTATTTATTTAATTTTTTTTTAATTTTTTTTCGAAAATATTTAAAACAAAATTTAAATAAAATTAAAACAAAAAAGGCCTAATCTAAGCAGTCAAACAACTAATAGTTGTCAATCACAATCAATCCCCGGCAACGGCGCCAAAAACTTGGTGCGGTATTTTATAACCCACACTTACTAACCGGCAAGTGCACCGGGTCGTACCAAGTAATACCTTACATGAGTAAGGGTCGATCCCACGAGGATTGATGGATTAAGCAACAATAGTATTTGATAGAATTAGTTAGGCAAGCAGAAAAGGGTGTTGGAAGTTCAAAAGCATTCAACAGTAATGTTAGACTTTCAGAAAGCAAAAGCAGCAATGAGTTGGGAATAAAATATGTAGAAAATAGTTAAGGTTTCAGAGTTATCTATTTTTCTGGATTAATTTTTATTACTAACTAATTTAATTATGTAGGATTTAATTTATGGCAAACTATATGTGACTAGACCCTAATTCCTTAGACCTTCCTAGTCTCCTCTAAAATTCATTAACTGCCAATTCCTTGGTCAATTAATTCCAATTAGAGGGTAAAATCAATTTTCAGTTTTCATGCCACAAAAACTCTAATTACCTAAAAATAAGGGGATTATATGTCACGTATCCCCTTAAATCCAAATAATTAAAATTTAGGAGAATATGTTTTCAAGCTATTGTTCAAGTATAGAGCTTTTCCAAGTTATACAAGAACTCAAATAGAAAGAGGGTCATACTTCCGTTCCACCCAAATTCATAATATAAAGAACGAAAATAATTCTTAAATATAAATCCAAAACATAAATTAAAATAGAAAAAGTAATAAAATCAATCCATACAAATAGACAGAGCTCCTAACCTTAACAATGGAGGATTAGTTGCTCATGGTTCAGAGAAGAAAAATGATGGTTCTGGTAACAATCCGATGATTGTCTAAATGTATAGAGTTTCTATTTATTACTAATCCTAATAGGTTTGAAATCAAAAATTAAAAATAATATCTTTTCCTCCAAGATAAGATTTGAATTTGAATTCGAATTAATTAACAGATCTTCAGTTGATGGTTGGGGACCACTTGATTTGTCCATTCTGCAGCTTCTAATCTGTGTTTTCTGGGCTGGAAAGTGGGTCAAAACAGCCCAAAATTCGTAACCAGCGTCATTTGTATTTTTGCAGATCGCGCATGTAACGCGTCCGCGTCATCCACGCGCTCGCGTCATTTGTGCAGATTCCAGTCCACGCGTTCGCGTCAGGCACGCGATCGCTGATGATTGGATTTTTGACGGTTTAGAATTTCACAAATGAATTCTCGTTTCAAGTATAGTTTCTAAACCAACAATAATCCTTTCATACAAAAGATTGTTTGTCACAAGTAACAAACCCCTAAAATTAATAACCGAAGTATTCAAACCTCGGGTCGTTCTCCCTAGGAATTACAATAAAGTGTCTTGTTATTGGTTTGAGTTGTTTTGGGGTTTTGGACAAGAGGCATGAAAGTAAATGGCAATGAAAATAAACTAACAACTATAAAAGGCTCTTGGCAAGGTATGAAAACTAGAAGTCCTATCCTAGTTATCCTTCTCAATTGTGATGAGAATTGTTCATTGCTACCACTTAGTTAACCCTTACTAAATAAAGAAAAGTCAAGTGGATGAATTGACTTGAGCCACAAGTTCTAGCCAACTCCCAAGGAAAGACTAGCTTTAGTGCACTCCAAACCAATTAGCAATCTCTCCAATTACCAATCAACAAAGGAAATAGATAACTCAAGTGTCACTAATTACTCTACCTAGGCCAAGAGGAACAAAATCTACACTAAAACTAAAAGAGACATTTCAACAAACACATAAAGTGCGATAAAAGTAAACAACATAAATTGCAAGAATTAAAGAGAGATCTAACTACAAAGGCAAGAGATTAACAATGGAAAAGCAAAGAAGAACAATTATTATGAATTACCTCTTATTGAATTGAAAGAATGTAGAGGGAACAATACTAGATCTACAACAAAATGTAAGAACAACATAAAGGAAATTACAACAAAAGAGTAGAAGAAGATGAATCTCACAACAAAGAATTGAAATGTAGAAGTAGAAGAAAGCAAAGATTTAAACCTAGATCTAAGAACTAATCCTAATCCTAATCCTAATTCTAGAGAGAAGTGAAAGCTTCTCTCTCTAGAAACTACTTCTAAAACTAAACTATGACTAATGGCAACTAACATATGTTTCCCTCTTCACTCCTTGGGTTAAATAGCATCAGAAATGAGTTGGATTGGGCCCACAAGGCTTTAGAATTCGCTGGCCACGTTTTGCTTTAAGTGAACCAGGTGGCAGCAACGGCGTGTGCGCATACTATGCGCGTGCGCGCCACCATACGTGTAGCAACTATGGCAAATCTTATATCGTTTCGAAGCCCCGGATGTTAGCTTTCTAACCCAACTGGAACCGCATCATTTGGACCTCTGTAGCTCAAGTTATGGTCGTTTAAGTGCGAAGAGGTCGGCTTGACAGCTTTCCGGTTCTTTCATTTCTTCATGAGTTCTCCAACTTTTCATGCTTCTCTCTTCATTCCCTTGATCCAATCTTTGCCTCCTAAACCTTAAATCACTTAACAAACATATCAAGGCATCTAATGGAATCAAGGAGAATTAGATTTAGCTATTTTAAGACCTAAAAAGCATGTTTTCACTCTTAAGCACAATTAAAGGAGAAGTTATAAAACCATGCTAATTCATAGGCTAAATGTGACAAAAGGTTATCAAAATACTCTAAATTCAATACAAAATAAACCGTCAAATTGGGGTTCGTCAATCGCGTCATTGAAATTTTCTCCAATCCGCGCGGTCGCGTGAGCCATGCGACCGCGTCGGTCTTCGCTGGTCATCTCTTTTGGTTTCTTCTTTTTCTCTGCAGAAACTTCATCAAATCCCTCCGAATGCTACCTAAAATAAATAAAATTGTGTAAAACTCAAAATAGCATCCATAGTGGCTAAAATATAATTAATTCTAAATTAAACTCAACAATTTAGATGCAAATTCACTAGGAAAAGATAGATAAGATGCTCACGCATCAAGCCAAGAGAGGAATACTCCTGGCGTTCAAATGCCAGAAAGGGGGGAAAAGTTGGCGTTAAACGCCCATTCGTTGCCCAGTTCTGGCGTTCAAATGCCAGAAAGGGGTAAAAGTTGGCGTTAAATGCCCATTCCTCACCTAATCCTGGCATTCAAACGCCAATGAGGAATCAGACACCTGAGAGTGCTGATAGTAACCCCTCTAAAAAGGCTTCTCCAACCACCTCTGTAGGGAATAAACCTGCAGCAACTAAGGTTGAAGAATATAAAGCCAAGATGCCTTATCCTCAGAAACTCCACCAAGCGGAACAGGATAAACAATTTGCCCACTTTGCAGACTATCTAAGGACTCTTGAAGTAAAGATTCCGTTTGTAGAGGCACTTGAGCAAATACCTTCTTATGCTAAGTTCAAGAAAGAGATCTTAAGTCATAAGAAGGATTGGAGAGAAACTGAAAAAGTGTTTCTCAAAAGTGTGATTGCAATTTCGTGCACCACTTATGCTCTTCTTCTTTTCCTTTGTTCATCATCACGGGTAGCCAGGTATCGATCTAACTTTCCTTCTCGTACGAGGTTTTCTATGACGTTTTTTAAGTCAAAACACTCATTGTCGGAGTGCCCGCGGATCCGATGGTATTCACAATATTCAACCCGATTTCCTCCTCCTTTTTTGCCTTTGAGTGGTCGAGCTGGTGGTATTTTTTCTGTGTTGTAAACCTCTCTGTAGACATCCACAAGAGACACCCGAAGAGGGGTGTAATTGTGATAATTTTTTTGTTTTCTCTTCATGGCGATCTTCTTTCTTTCTAGAATCTTTGTCTTTATCCCGAGAGGTGAACCCGGTCTTTGAGGTCTCTCCTAATCGGGAGTTTTCTTCCATGTTGATGTACTTTTCCGCTCGTTCTTGCACCTCGTTCAAAGACGTGGGGTACTTCTTTGATATAGATTGACTAAAAGGCTCTTCTCGCAGGCCATTAATGAGACCCATGATGGCAGCTTCTGTTGGAAGGTTTTGTATATCCATGCATGTTTTGTTGAATCTCTCCATGTAGTTACGCAGGGTTTCCTGCTCTCCTTGTCTGATTCCTAGTAAGCTCGGAGCATGTTTAGCTTTGTCCTTTTGGATGGAGAATCTGGCCAGGAATTTTTTAGCCATGTCGTCGAAACTTGAGATGGACCTAGGAGGGAGATTGTCGAACCATCTAATTGCTGTTTTTGTTAAAGTAGTTGGAAAGGCTTTGCAACGAACTGCATCTGAGGCATCGGTGAGATACATTCTGCTTCTAAAGTTGCTGAGATGATGGCTGGGATCTGTAGTGCCGTCGTATAAGGTCATGTCTGGGAGTTTAAAGTCCTTTGGGATTTTTGTCTTCATGATTTCTTTGGTGAATGGGTCTTGCTCCTTTCGTGCGTTATCTTCAGGAATGGATCGGCTGGCTTTCGTCTTGACATCGGCTTCAAGTTTTAGGAGTTTGGTTTCTAGTTCCTGGCATCGCCTTATTTCTCTTTGTAGATCCTTCTCGGCCTCTTGTTGACGTAGAGCATCTTTCTCAAGTTGTTTTAACCGATCTTGAAATGTCTCCAGGGCTCCCTCGTTTGGGGAGTTCTTATTGTTGATTTGGGGAGTATCTTTTGGTGTAGTGTCTGCGTTTTTGTGCGGCGTTCTATCCTCTAGATCCGAGTCGTGGTTGTTGTCATGGTCGTCCACCATGGTGCTGGGATGACTTCCAGGTTCCCCGGTAACGGCGCCAATGTTCCGAGGGTTACCTGAAACTATAGGTCGATCTCGGATGACATCTTCTGTGCTGGTCGGGGCTGTTGTGTCCGACTTGATGATGGTGCTGATCCTTTGTCCCCAAAGGGTGGGGGGTACCTGCAAGGGACTCCGATGCTTAAGTTAGCAAGGGTATTAAGCAGGTATTGAGTAGAATCAGAGTATGAGTTATACCTGGGTGCTCCAGTGTATTTATAATGGCGTAGGGTGACCTTTTTAGATAAGATAAGTTAGTTATCTTATCTTATCTTTATCTTATCTTCAAGTGAGGTCATCTTTATCTTCAAGGGAACCGCCCTTCTCTCTGTAGGCTTGGGCTGCCTTAGGATTTGGGTCGTGTTCCTTTATTTGGGCCCTTCTTTGGGCTTTCCTGGTGACTTGGTGATGCGAGAGCATCTTGTCTATCTTTTCCTAGTGAATTTGCACTTAAATTGTTGAGTTTAATTAAGAATTAATTATATTTTAGCCACTATGGATGCTATTTTGAGTTTTGTTCAATTTTATTTATTACAGGTAGCATTCGGCAGAATTTGATGGTGCAGCACAAGAATCAAAGGAGATGGCTGCGAGAAGCGACGCGCACGCGTGCCTCACGCGTACGCGTGATCTGGAAGTATCCATGGCGACGCGTACGCGTGACCGACGCGTACGCGTGGTTTGAGGAGTTGCTCCGCGACGCAGCCACGTGACCGATGCATCCACGTGACTTGCGAAGAAGACCAGCGACGCGTACGCATGACTGACGCGTACGCGTGACGTGCACGATCTGCAGAAATTACAGAAATCACTGGCGTGGATTTTGGGCCACATTTTGACTCAGTTTTCAGCCCAGAAAATACAGATTAAAAGCTACAGAATGGACAAAGCAAGTGGTCCCCACCCATCAGCTGAAGACTCGTCAATTAAATTCAAATTTAAATTCAAATCTTATCTTTTAGGAAAAGATATTATTTTTAGTTTTAGATAATTAGATTTTAGATTTATTAGGATTAGTTATAAATAGAAACTCTGTACATTTAGACAGATACCAGATTGTTACCAGAACCTTTATTTTTCTTCTCTAAACCATGAGCAACTAATCTTTCATTGTTAAGGTTAGGAGCTCTGTCTATTTGTATGGATTTATTCATTTGATCTTTCTAATTTAATTCATGTCTTGATTTATATTTCAATAATTGTTTTTGTTCTTCATTTTATGAAATATGGGTGGAACGGAAGTATGACCCATGTTCTAATTGAGTTCTTGTAAAACTTGGAAAAGCTCTTTACTTGAACAACAGCTTGAAAATATATTATACTGAATTTTTATTGTTTGTATTTAACGGGATACGTGACATATAATCCCCTTATTTTTGGATAATTAGAATTCTTTTGGCATATAAACTAGAAATTGATCATCACCCTCTAATTGGAATTAATTGACCAAGGAATTGGCAATTAATGAATTTTAGAGGAGACTAGGAAGGTCTAAGGAATTAGGATCTAGTCATATATAGTTTGCCATGAAATTAAATCTTGCACGATTAAAATAGTTAGTAAGAAAATAAATATGGAAAAATAGATAACTCTTAAACCTTAACTGTTTTCTCTAATATTTTATTCCCAACTTATTAATCTGCCTGTCTTTGATATTCTGAATTTACACTTAAACTTTTTGAACATCTCAAAACCAATTTCTGCTTGCCTAACTAAGCTTATCACTCAATAACTATTGCTTAATCCATCAATCCTCGTGGGATCGACCCTTGCTCACGTAAGGTATTACTTGGTACGACCCGGTGCACTTGCCGGTTAGTAAGTGTGGGTTATAAATACCACACCAAGTTTTTGGCGCCGTTGCCGGGGATTAATAGTGATTAACAACTATTAGTTGTTTGATTGCTTAGATTAGGCGTTTTAGTTTTAATTTTTATTTACATATTGTTTTATTATTTTTCAAAAAAAAAATAATTAATAAATAAATAAATTTTTAAATAAATAAATAGCACTAATATTTTTCTTAATTTCTGAAATTAAGTTTGGTGTTACCTATTTATTTTTTTTCTATTTATTTATTTATTTTATTCAAAATTTTTATCTCTTTACACAGGTTACCTCACTGGGAATTCTCTGCACTCTGACGTAGAGATTCCCATTCTTTCTTATTTTCTGTTTGTTTATGCACAGGAACAGACACAAAGAACATCTCTTAAGTTTTGATCCTGAACCTGAAAGGACTTTCAGGCGGCGTTTACAACAAGCAAGACTTTATAAGGCTGCAGAATCCACCATGGATCCGACTAATAATGATAATACCAACGCAGCAAACCTGAATGGGAATGAACAAAGGAGAGTACTTGGCTCTTTCTCTGTTCCTACTGCAAATCTGTATGGAAAGAGCATTGTGGTGCCTCCTATTACTGCGAACAACTTTGAGTTGAAGCCTCAACTGGTCACCCTGGTGCAACAGAACTGCCAGTATCATGGTCTTTCCCACGAAGACCCAAATCAATTCATTTCAAGTTTTCTGCAGATTTGTGATACTGTGAAGACAAACGGAGTGAATCCAGATGTGTACAAACTAATGCTCTTCCCGTTTGCTCTGAGGGATGGAGCAAAACTATGGCTAAATTCTCAACCCAAGGATAGTTTGGATACTTGGAACAAGGTGGTTACTGAGTTTTTCACAAAATTTTTCCCACCAAAAAAGTTGACTAAACTTGGGATGGAGGTTCAGACATTTAGACAGAAGAATGGTGAGACTTTGTATGAAGCTTGGGAAAGATACAAGCTACTGACTAGGCAATGCCCTCCAGACATGTTCTCCAAATAGACACAAATAGACATATTTTATGAAGGCTTGGGTGAAATGTCCAAAATGTGCTTAGATAATTCTGCAGGAGGTTCATTGCACAAGAAGAAGACACCGGAGGAGACTATTGAGCTTGTTGAATTGGTTGCTAGCAACCAATATTTATACTCCTCTAACAGGAATCCTGTGAACTCTGAGGCTCCTCAGAAGAAGGGTGTCATGGAAGTGGAAACTCTTAATGCTATTCTTGCTCAGAACAAGCTTATGTCTCAATGATGAGCGGATAATTTATACGCTTTTTGGCATTGTTTTTAGGTAGTTTTTAGTAAGTTCAAGCTACTTTTAGGGATGTTTTCATTAGTTTTTATGTTAAATTCACATTTCTGGACTTTACTATGAGTTTGTGTGTTTTTCTGTGATTTCAGGTAATTTCTGGCTGAAATTGAGGGACTTGAGCAAAACTCTGAAAAAGGCTGACAAAAGGACTGCTGATGCTGTTGGAATCTGACCTCCCTGCACTCAAAATGGATTTTCTGGAGCTACAGAACTCCAATTGGCGCGCTCTCAACGGCTTTGGAAAGTAGACATCCAGGGCTTTCCAGAAATATATGATAGTTCATACTTTATTCGGAAATTGACGACGTAACTTGGCGTTGAACGCCAAGTACATGCTGCTGTCTGGAGTTAAACGCCAGAAAAACGTCATGATCCGAAGTTGAACGCCCAAAACACGTCATAACTTGGAGTTCAACTCCAAGAGAAGCCTCAGCTCGTGGATAGATCAAGCTCAGCCCAAGCATACACCAAGTGGGCCCCGGAAGTGGATTTATGCATCAATTACTTACTCATGTAAACCCTAGTAGCTAGTCTAGTATAAATAGGATAGTTTACTATTGTATTAAACATCTTTGGTCTCAGTTTTGTTTTATTCTTCATCTTAGGAGACTATTGATCACATTCAGGGGGCTGGCCATTCGGCCATGCCTGAACCTTTTACTTATGTATTTTCAACAGTGGAGTTTCTGCACACCATAGATTAAGGGTGTGGAGCTCTGCTGTACCTCAAGTTTCAATACAATTACTATTACTTTCTATTCAATTCTCTTTTATTCTTATTCCAAGATATACGTTGCACTTAACTTTGATGAATGTGATGATCCGTGACACTCATCATCATTCTCACCTATGAACGCGCGTGACTGACAACCACTTCCGTTCTACCTTAGGCCGGGCGCATATCTCTTAGATTCCCCAACAGAATCTTCGTGGTATAAGCTAGATAGATGGCGGCATTCATGGGGATCCGGAAAGTCTAACCTTGTCTGTGGTATTCCGAGTAGGATCCTGGGAATCCGGAAAGTCTAACCTTGTCTGTGGTATTCCGAGTAGGATTCCGGTATTGAATGACTGTGACGAGCTTCAAACTCCTGAAGGCTGGGCGTTAGTGACAAACGCAAAAGAATCAATGGATTCTATTCCAACCTGATTGAGAACCGACAGATGATTAGCCGTGCTGTGACAGAGCATTTGGACCATTTTCACTAAGAGGATGGGATGTAGCTATCAACCAAGGGTGATGCCTCCAGATGATTAGCCGTGCAGTGACAGCGCATAGGACCATTTTCCCGAGAGGATTGAAAGTAGCCATTGATGATGGTGATGCCCTACATACAGCTTGCCATGGAAAGGAGTAAGAAGGATTGGAAGAGTGAGTAGTGAAGTAGAGTTTCAAGAGGAGCACAGCATCTCCATACACCTATCTGAAATTCCCACTCTTGATTTACATAAGTATTTCTATCCCTTTTTATTTTCCATTTATTATCAATTATTCGAAAATCCATAAACCAATTTAATCTGCCTAACTGAGATTTACAAGGTGACCATAGCTTGCTTCATACCAACAATCTCTGTGGGATCGACCCTTACTCGCGTAAGGTTTATTACTTGGACGACCCAGTACACTTGCTGGTTAGTTGAACTGAGTTGTGAATTCAAATAGAGCCAATTATTAAATTTCATACAAGTACAAAGAGCATGGATCACAATTTCGTCCACCAAGTTTTTGGCGCCGTTGCCGGGGATTGTTCGAGTATGGACAACTGACGGTTCATCTTGATGCTCAGATCAGGTAATTTTCTTTTCAAAAATCTTTTTCAAAATTTTTCTTTTAATTTTCGTTTTTCCAAACTTTAATTTCGAAAAAAATTAATAAAAATACAAAAAATCATAAAATCATAAAAATCAAAAATATTTTGTGTTTCTTGTTTGAGTCTTGAGTCAATCTTTAAGTTTGGTGTCAATTGCATGCTTTAAAAACTTTTCTTGCATTTTTTGATAATCCCATGCATTCATAGTGTTCTTCATGATCTTCAAGTTGTTTTTGATAAGTCCTCTTGTTTGATCTTGATGTTTTCTTGTTTTGTGTTGTTTGTTGTTTTTCATGTGCATCTTTGCATTCATATTTTCCATGCATTAAAGATTTCTAAGTTTGGTGTCTTGCATGTTTTCTTTGCATCAAAGATTTTTCAAAAATATGTTCTTGATGTTCATCATGATCTTCAAAGTGTTCTTGGTGTTCATCTTGACATTCATAGCATTCTTGCATACATTCATTGTTTTGATCTAAAAATTTCATGCATTGAGTATTTTTGTTGTTTTTCTCTCTCATAATTAAAAATTCAAAAATCAAAAAAATATCTTTTCCTTATTTCCCTCCAAATTTTTGAAATTTTGGGTTGACTTGGTCAAAAATTTTAAAATTAGTTGTTTCTTACAAGTCAAGTCAAAATTTCAAATTTTAAAAATCTTTTTCAAAAATCATATCTTTTTCATTTTTTTTTATCATTTTCGAAAATTTCAAAAATATTTTTTTCAAATTATTTTCAAAATCTTTTTCTTATCTTTACATCATATTTTCGAAAATTCACTAATAATTAATATGATTGGTTCAAAAATTTGAAGTTTGTTACTTTCTTGTTAAGAAAGGTTCAATCTTTAAGTTCTAGAATCTTATCTTGTAGTTTCTTGTTAGTGAAGTAAATAATTTCAAAATTTTTGAATTAAATCTTTTTATCTTTTATTTTATCTTTTTCAAAAACTTTATCTTTTTCAAAATTTGATTTCAAAATATCTTATCTAACTTCTTATCTTCTTATCTTTTTCAATTTTGATTTCAAATCTTTTTCAATCAACTAACTAACTTTTTGTTTGTTTCTTATCTTTTTCAAAACCACCTAACTACTTTTCCCTCTTCAATTTTTGAAAATACCTCTCTCTTTTTCAAAAATTCTTTTCAATTAATTAATTGTTTTAAATTTTAATTTCAATTATATTTTATCTTGAATTTTCGAAAATTACTAACCTCTTTTTCAAAAAAAAAAAATATTTTCGAAATTTCCCTTCTCTTTTCTTCTTCTATTTAATTATTTAATTACTAACACTTCTCTTCACCTCTCTTCATCCAAAAATCCGAATCTCCTTCTTCATTCTTCTACCCCTTTCTTCTTCTACTAACATAAAAGAATCTCTATACTGTGACATAGAGGATTCCTCTTCTTTTCTTGTTGTCTTCTCTTTCATATGAGCAGGAACAAGGATAAAGGCACTCTTGTTGAAATTGATCCAGAACCTGAAAGGACTCTGAAGAGAAAATTAAGAGAAGCTAAATTACAACAATCCAGAAACAACCTTTCAGAAATTTTCAAACAAGAGAAGGAGATGGCAGCCGAAAATAATAACAATGTAAGGAGAATGCTTGGTGACTTCACAAAGCCAACGTCCAAGTTTGATGGAAGAAGCATCTCCATTCCTGCCATTGGAGCCAATAATTTTGAGCTTAAGCCTCAACTAGTTGCTTTAATGCAACAAAACTGTAAGTTTTATGGACTTCCATCTGAAGATCCTTATCAGTTTTTAACTGAATTCTTGCAAATCTGTGAGACTGTTAAGACGAATGGAGTTGATCCTGAAGTCTACAGACTCATGCTTTTCCCTTTTGCTGTAAGTGACAGAGCTAGAATATGGTTGGATTCACAACCTAAGGATAGCCTGGACTCCTGGGATAAGCTGGTCACAGCCTTCTTGGATAAATTCTTTCCTCCTCAAAAGCTGAGCAAGCTGAGAGTGGATGTTCAAACCTTCAAACAAAAAGATGGTGAATCCCTCTATGAAGCTTGGGAAAGATACAAGCAGCTGACCAAAAGATGTCCATCTGACATGTTTTCAGAATGGACCATATTAGATATATTCTATTATGGTCTATCTGAATTTTCAAAAATGTCATTGGACCACTCTGCAGGTGGATCTATTCACCTGAAGAAAATGCCTGAAGAGGCTCAAGAACTCATTGATATGGTTGCAAACAACCAATTCATGTACACTTCTGAGAGGAATTCCGTGAATAGTGGGATACCTCAAAAGAAAGAAGTTCTTGAAATTGATGCTCTGAATGCCATATTGGCTCAGAACAAAGTGTTGACTCAACAGGTCAACATGATCTCTCAAAATCTGAATGGATGGCAACATGCATCCAACAGTACTAGAGAGGCAGCTTCTGAAGAAGCTTATGATCCTGAGAACCCTGCCATGGCAGAGGTTAATTACATGGGTGAACCTTATGGAAACACCTATAACTCATCATGGAGAAATCATCCAAATTTCTCATGGAAGGATCAACAAAAACCTCAACAAGGTTTTAACAATGGTGGACGCAATAGGCTGAGCAATAGTAAGCCATATCCATCATCTTCTCAACAACAGACAGAGAATTCTGAACAAAATACTTCTAATTTAGCCAATATAGTCTCTGATCTGTCAAAGGCCACTTTCAGTTTCATGAATGAAACAATATCCTCCATTAGAAATTTGGAGGCACAAGTGGGCCAGCTGAGTAAGAAAGTCATTGAAACTCCTCCCAGTATTCTCCCAAGTAATACAGAAGAGAATCCAAAAGGGGAATGCAAGGCCATTGATATAATCAATGTGGCCGAGTGCACTAGGGAGGAGGAGGACGAAAATCCTAGTGAGGAAGACCTCCTGGGACGTCCCTTAAGCAAGAAGGAGTTTCCTATTAAGGATCCAAAGGAATCTGAGGCTCATATAGAGACCATAGAGATTCCATTAAATCTCCTTCTGCCATTCATGAGCTCTGAAGACTATTCTTCCTCTGAAGAGGATGAAGACGTAACTGGAGAGCAAGTTGCTCAATATTTAGGAGCTATCATGAAACTGAATGCCAAGTTGTTTGGTAATGAGACTTGGGAAAGTGAACCTCCCTTGCTCATTAGTGAATTAGATACTTGGATTCAGAAAATTCTACCTCAAAAGAAACAAGATCCTGGCAAGTTCTTAATACCTTGTACCGTAGGCACCATGACCTTTGCAAAAGCTCTGTGTGATCTAGGGTCAGGGATAAATCTTATGCCACTCTCTGTAATGGAGAAGCTGGGGATCATTGAGGTACAACCTGCCTTGTTCTCATTACAATTGGCAGACAAGTCATTGAGACAAGCTTATGGAATAGTAGAGGACGTGCTAGTAAAGGTTGAAGGCCTTTACATCCCTGCTGATTTCATAATCTTAGACACTAGGAAGGAAGAGGATGATTGGATCATCCTTGGAAGACCTTTCCTATCCACAGCAGGAGCTGTGATAGATGTCAGTAGAAGTGAATTAGTCCTTCAATTGAATGGGGACTACCTTGTGTTTAAGGCACATGTCCATCCCTCTGTGACAAAAGAGAGTAAGCATGAAGAGCTTCTCTCAGTTCAGAGTCAAGAAGAGCCCACACAGTCAAACTCTAAGTTTGGTGTTGTGAGGCCACAACCAAACTCTAAGTTTGGTGTTAAGACCCCGTATCCAAACTCTAAGTTTGGTGTTGGGAATATACAACATTGACCTGATCACCTTTGTGGCTCCATGAGAGCCACTGTCAAGCTATTGACATTAAAGAAGCGCTTGTTGGGAGGCAACCCAATTTTATTTATCTAATTTTTATTTTATTCTATTTTATTGTTATTTTGTGTTTTATTAGGTACATGATCATGAGGAGTCACGAAAAAATCATAAAAATTAAAAACAGAATCAAAAACAGCAGAAGAAAAAAATCACACCCTGGAGGACGCACAGGCTGGCGTTCAACGCCAGTAAGATGCATCTGGCTGGCGTTCAACGCCAGAACAGAGCACCATTCTGGCGCTGAACGCCAGAAACAAGCAACATTCTGGCGCTGAACGCCAGGAATGTGCCCAGAGAAGAAAAGCTGGCGCTGAACGCCAGTAACAAGCATGAAACTGGCGTTCAACGCCAGAAACATGCTTTACATGGGCGTTGAACGCCCAGAACGTGCACCAATGGGCGTTTAAACGCCAGAATGGTGTGCCAAGGAATTTTACATGCCTATTTGGTGCAGGGATGGAATTCCTTGACACCTCAGGACCTGTGGACCCCACAGGATCACCTCAGAATCTGTGGACCCCACAGGATCCCCACCTACCATATTCCCACCTTACCTCCTAATCCTAGTTTTTGTGATTACTCTTCCCCATGTCACACTTCCCAACAACTTTCACCAATCACCTCAAATCCTCTTCCCAATCAACCCATTCACCACTCACATCTGATGAGCGGATAATTTGTATACTTTTTGGCATTGTTTTTAGTATGTTTTTGGTATGATATAGTTAGTTTTTAGTATATTTTTATTAGTTTTTAGTTAAAATTCACTTTTCTGGACTTTACTATGAGTTTGTGTGTTTTTCTGTGATTTCAGGTATTTTCTGGCTGAAATTGAGGGACCTGAGCAAAAATCTGATTCAGAGACCAAAAAGGACTGCAGATGCTGTTGGATTCTGAACTCCCTGCACTCGAAGTGGATTTTCTGGAGCTACAGAAGCCCAATTGGCGCGCTCTCAACGGCGTTGGAAAGTAGACATCCTGGGCTTTCCAGCAATATATAATAGTCCATACTTTGCCCAAGATTTGATGGCCCAAACCGGCGTTCAAAGTCACCTCAAGAAATCCCAGCGTTAAACGCTGGAACTGGCACCCAAATGGGAGTTAAACGCCCAAACTGGCACTAAAGCTGGCGTTTAACTCCAAGAAGAGTCTCTACACGAAATTGCTTCATTGCTCAGCCCAAGCACACACCAAGTGGGCCCGGAAGAGGATTTTTATGTCATTTACTCATTTCTGTACACCCTAGGCTACTAGTTTCTTATAAGTAGGACCTTTTACTATTGTATAGAAACCTTTTTGATCACTTTTAGATCTTTTGATCATGTTTTGATTATTGAACCCTCTTTGGGAGGCTGGCCATTCGGCCATGCCTAGACCTTGTTCTTATGTATTTTCAACGGTGGAGTTTCTACACACCATAGATTAAGGTGTGGAGCTCTGCTGTACCTCGAGTATTAATGCAATTACTATTGTTCTTCCATTCAATTCCACTTGTTCTTTTACCAAGATATCACTTGTTCTTCAACATGATGAAGGTGATGATTGACGCCCATCACCATTCTCACCCATGAACAAGGTGACTGACAACCATTCTTGTTCTACAAGCATCTGAGGCTTAGTGAATATCTCTTGGATTTCTGATTGCACGATGCATGGTTGATCGCCTGACAAATGAGTGCTCGCCTGACAAACGAGCCAGCCATTCCGTGAGATCAGAGTCTTCGTGGTATAGGCAAGAACTGATGGCAGCATTCAAGAGAATCCGGAAGGTCTAACCTTGTCTGTGGTATTCTGAGTAGGATTCAATGACTGAATGACTGTGACGTGCTTCTAACCTGTAACCTACTGGGCGTTAGTGACAGACGCAAAAGAGTTATTCTATTCCGGTAGGGGAGGGAACCAAACCGGTGATTGGCAGCACTGTGACAGAGTGTGTGCATTAGCTTTCACTGCGCGGATGGGAGGTAGCTGCTGACAACAGTGAGACCCTATACGAGCTTGCCATGGAAAGGAGTAAGAAGGGTTGGATGAAGACAGTAGGAAAGCAGAGAGACGGAAGGGAAGGCATCTTCATGCGCTTATCTGAAGTTCCTACCAATGAATTACATAAGTATCACTATCTTTATCTTCTATGTTATTTTCGTTCATCACCATATATATCTGAGTTTGCCTGACTAAGATTTACAAGATGACCATAGCTTGCTTCAATACTAACAATCTCCGTGGGATCGACCCTTACTCACGTAAGGTTTATTACTTGGACGACCCAGTGCACTTGCTGGTTAGTTGTGCGAAGTTGTGTAATGCCATGGTATTGAGCGCACCAAGTTTTTGGAGCCATTACCAGGGATTATGAGAGTTGTGAAAAAGTATAGTTCACAATTTCGCGCACCAAGTTTTTGGCGCCGTTGCCGGGGATTGTTCTAGTTTTGAGCAAGCCTTTGGTAACATCAGTGCCAAGATCCGGCAACAACATCAAATTTTTGGTGTTATTGCCCGGGATTGTTCAGGCTGGACAACTGACGGTTCATCTTGTTGCTTAGATTAGGTATTTTTTTTTTCGAAATTCTTGAAGATGAATTCTAGAGTTTCATGATGATTTGTTGAAATCTGGCTGGCTGAGAAGCCATGTCTAATCTGATTGGACCGAGGTTTCAACTTATCACCACAAGAGCTTGTTGATTTCGTATCAATCTTGCTTTTGGAGCAGTGATTTGCTAAGGCTTGGCTGACCTTTGGTCATGTCTAGTGTTCTGGACCGAAGCTTTCTTTGGAAGCTTGGCTGGCTGTGAAGCCATGTCTAATTCCTGGACCGGAGTCTTAGACTAGCATTGCACTGATTCCTGGAATTCTCATTAAGAATTTTGATACCTTTTTCCACTTAATTTTCGAAAAACACAAAAAAATCAAAAAAATCATAAAAACCAAAAAATATTTGATGTTTCTTGTTTGAGTCTAGTGTCTCATCCTAAGTTTGGTGTCAATTGCATGCATTCATATGTCTTAGTGATCTTCAAGATGTTCTTGATGATTCACCTGCTCTGATCTTTGAATTCTATTGACTTGAGTATTTTGTGTGTCTCATATGCATTTTCAGTTCATTAGTGTCAGTAGTATACAAACTGCTAAGTTTGGTGTCTTGCATGCATTGTTATTTGATTCTTGTTGCATTTTAATTATTAAAAAAATCCAAAAATATTTTTAATTTGTGTCTTTTCAAGTCAATGATATAAGGGATTGAAGATTCAGAACATGCTGCAGAGGAATTATACAGAAAAAGCTGAGCATTCAAAAATGCCCAGTGAAGAAGGCAGACTGGCGTTTAAACGCCAGCCAGGGCACCTGGTTGGGCGTTTAACGCCCAAAAAGGTAGCATTTTGGGCGTTAAACGCCAGAATGTATACCATTCTGGGCGTTTAACGCCAGGATGGTGCTAGGGGGAAGATTTTGTTTTCAAATCAATTTTTTTCAAGTTTTTCAAAATCAAATCTTTTTCAAATCAAATCTTTTCAATCAAATGTTTTCAAAATTAATTTCTTTCCTTTCAAAGATACTTACTAACAATTAATGATTTGATTGAACATTTTTTGCCTTTTCTGTTAAGGAAGGTTTTATGTTTGAATCATATCTTTTCTTGTTAGGCAAGTCACTAATTTTCCAAATCAAATCTTTTAAAATAATTTTCAAAACATATCTTTTAAAATGGTTTTCAAATCATATCTTCTCAATCACATCTTCTTAAGACAATAATCTTTCAATCATATTTTTTTATCATATCTTTTTCAAATTAGTTTTCAATCAAATCTTTTTAGTTTCTAATTTCAAAATCTTTTTCAAAAACCACTTGATTTCTCTTCCACTTTCAATTTTCGAAAATTATCAATCAAATTTTCAAAATGTTTTCAAAATCTTTTAATTGAATTTTCGAAAATCCACTTCCCTCCTTCTCACATCCTTCTATTTATGGAGTACCACTCCTTCTAAATGCACAATTCGAACCTTATCTAATTAAAGTTCGAATTCTTCTTCACCTTCTTCTTTCTATTTCTCTTTTCCTCTGACATTTCAAGGAATCTCTATACTGTGACATAGAGGATTCCACATTTTCTTGTTCTCTTCTCTTTCATATGAGCAGGAGCAGAGACAAAGGCATTCTTGTTGAAGCTGACCCTGAACCCGAAAGGACCTTGAAGAGAAAGCTAAGAGAAGCCAAAGCACAACTCTCTTTAGAGGACCTGACCGAATTCTTCAAGGAAGAAGAACCCATGGCTGCCGAAAACAACAACAATGCCAACAATGCAAGGAAGGTGCTGGGTGACTTTACTGCACCTACTCCTGATTTTTATGGGAGAAGCATCTCTATCCCTGCCATTGGAGCAAACAACTTTGAGCTTAAGCCTCAATTAGTTTCTCTAATGCAACAGAATTGCAAGTTCCATGGACTTCCAATGGAAGATCCTCATCAGTTTTTAGCTGAATTCTTGTAAATCTGTGACACAGTCAAGACTAATGGGGTTAACCCTGAGGTCTACAGACTGATGCTATTCCCTTTTGCTGTAAGAGACAGAGCTAGAATATGGTTGGATTCTCAACCTAAAGAAAGCTTGGACTCTTGGGAAAAGCTAGTCAATGCCTTCTTGGCAAAGTTCTTTCCACCACAAAGATGGAGTAAGCTTAGAGTGGAAGTCCAAACCTTCAGATAGAAGGATGGAGAATCCCTCTATGAAGCTTGGGAAAGATACAAACAATTAATCAGAAAATGTCCTTCAGACATGCTTTCTGAATGGAGCATCATAGGTATTTTCTATGATGGTCTCTCTGAACTATCCAAGATGTCTTTGGATAGCTCTGCTGGAGGATCTCTTCATCTGAAGAAGACGCCTGCAGAAGCTCAAGAGCTGATTGAAATGGTTGCAAATAACCAATTCATGTACACTTCTGAAAGGAATCCTGTGAATAATGGGACTAGTCAGAAGAAAGGAGTTCTTGAGATTGATGCTCTGAATGCCATACTGGCTCAGAATAAGATATTGACTCAACAAGTCAATTTGATTTCTCAAAGTCTGTCTGGAATGCAAAATGCACCAAACAGTACTAAGGATGCTTCATCTGAGGAAGAAGCTTATGATCCTGAGAACCCTTCCATGGAAGAGGTGAATTACCTAGGAGAACCCTATGGAAATACCTACAATTCTTCATGGAGAAATCACCCAAATCTCTCATGGAAGAATCAAGAGAGACCTCAACAAGGTTTCAATAACAATAATGGTGGAAGAAACAGGTTTAGCAATGGCAAGCCTTTTCCATCATCTTCTCAGCAACAGACAGAGAGTTCTAAGCAGAATACTTCTGACTTAGCAACAATGGTCTCTGATCTAATAAAGACCACCCAAAGTTTCATGAATGAAACAAGGTCCTCCATCAGAAATTTGGAAGGACAAGTGGGTCAGCTGAGCAAGAAAGTTACTGAACTCCCTCCTAGCACTCTCCCAAGTAATACAGAAGAAAATCCAAAAGGAGAGTGCAAAGCCATAGACATGGCCGAATTCTGGGAGGAAGGAGAGGCAGTGAACGCCACTGAGGAAGACCTCAATGGGCGTGCACTGGCCTCCAGTGAGTTCCCCAATGAGGAACCATGGGAATCTGAAGCTCAAAATGAGACCATAGAGATTCCATTGGACTTACTTCTGCCATTCATGAGCTCTGATGAGTATTCTTCCTCTGAAGAGGATGAGTATGTTACTGAAGAGCAAGTTGCTAAATACCTTGGAGCAATCATGAAACTAAATGACAAGTATTTGGAAATGAGACTTGGGAGGATGAACCTCCTTGCTCACCAAAGAACTGGATGACTTGTCTAGGCAGAAACTGCCTCAAAAGAGGCAGGATCCTGGGAAGTTTTCTATACCTTGTACCATAGGCACCATGACCTTCAAGAAGGCCTTGTGTGACTTAGGGTCAAGTGTAAACCTCATGCCCCTCTCTGTAATGGAGAAATTAGGGATCTTTGAGGTGCAAGCTGCAAGAATCTCATTAGAGATGGCAGACAATTCAAGAAAACAAGCTCATGGACTTGTAGAGAATGTTTTGGTGAAGATTGAAGACCATTACATCCCTACTGATTTCATAGTCCTAGAGACTGGGAAGTGCATGGATGAATCCATCATCCTTGGCAGACCCTTCCTAGCCACAGCAAAGGCTGTGATTGATGTTGATAGAAGAGAGTTGATCATTCAAGTGAATGAAGAATCCTTGGTGTTTAAGGCCCAAGGACATCCCTCTATCATCATGGAGAGGAAGCATGAAGAGCTCCTCTCAAAACAGAGCCAAACAGAGCCCCCACAGTCAAACTCTAAGTTTGGTGTTGGGAGGCTACAACCAAACTCTAAGTTTGGTGTTGAAACCCCACATTCAAACTTTAAGTTTGGTGTTGGGAGGTTTCACACGGTTCTGAGCATTTCTGAGGCTCCATGAGAGTCCTCTGTCAAGCTAATGACATTAAAGAAGCGCTTGTTGGGAGGCAACCCAATGTTTTATAATTAATTATTTTCTTTTGTTATTTTATCTCTTTTGTAGGTTGATGATCATAAGAAGTCACAAAAACAATGAAAAAAGCAAAAACAGGAAGAAAAACAGCACACCCTGGAGGAGAAGAAACTGGCGTTCAAACGCCAGTAATGTTAGCTGTTGGGCGTTTAACGCCCAGTCTGGCACCATTCTGGGCGTTTAACGCCAGAAAGGGGCACCAGACTGGCGTTAAATGCCAGTAAAGGGCAAGAACCTGGCGTTAAACGCCAGGAATGGGCACCAGCCCGGCGTTTAACGCCAGAAATGGCTCAAAACGTGATTTTGAGCAACATTTGGTGCAGGGATGACTTTTCCTTGACACTACAGGATCTGTGGACCCCACAGGACCCTACCATCACTCTCTCTCTTCTTCCCCCATTCACCAATCACCTCAACACCTCTTCCCCAAAAACCCCTCACCTATCAAATCCCATCTTTCTCTTCACCACTCACATCCATCCTTCATAAAACCCCACCAACCTCACCCTTCAAATTCAAACCACTTTCCCTCCCAAACCCACCCATAATGGCCGAACCTTTACCCCCTTCTCTTCTATAAATACCCTTCTTCAACTCTTCATTTTCACACAATCTAAACACCCTTTTTTTCCCCTTCTTGGCCGAACACACCACCATCTCCCTCTTCCTCATTTCTTCTTCTTCTACTCTCTTCTTTCTTCTTTTGCTCGAGGACGAGCAAACATTTTAAGTTTGGTGTGGTAAAAGCGTTGCTTTTTCGTTTTTCCATAACCATTTATGGCATCCAAGGCCGGAGAAACCTCTAAAAAGAGGAAAGGGAAGGCAAAAGCTTCCACCTCCGAGTCATGGGAGATGGATAGATTCCTCTCAAGGGTGCATCAAGACCACTTTTATGAAGTTGTGGCCTTGAAGAAGGTGATCCCCGAAGTCCCCTTTTCACTCAAAAAGGGTGAATATCCGGAGATCCGCCATGAGATCCGAAGAAGAGGTTGGGAAGTTCTTACCAACCCCATTCAACAAGTCGGAATCTTGATGGTTCAAGAGTTCTATGCCAATGCATGGATCACAAAGAACCATGACCAAAGTGTGAACCCGAATCCAAAGAATTATCTCACTATGGTTCGGGGGAAATACTTGGATTTTAGTCCGGAGAGTGTGAGGGTGGCGTTCAACTTGCCTATGATGCAAGGAGATGAGCATCCTTACACTAGAAGGGTCAACTTTGATCAAAGGATGGACCAAGTCCTCACAGTCATATGTGAAGAGGGCGCACAATGGAAGCAAGATTCAAGAGGAAAGCCGGTCCAATTGAGAAGGCATGACCTCAAGCCCGTGGCTAGAGGATGGTTAGAGTTCATACAACGCTCAATCATCCCCACTAGCAACCGGTCTGAAGTTACCATAGACCGGGCCATCATGATCCATAGTATCATGATTGGAGAAGAAATAGAGGTTCATGAGGTTATAGCCCAAGAACTCTATAAGGTGGCGGACAAGACCTCCACCTTGGCAAGGTTAGCCTTTCCTCATCTCATTTGTCACCTCTGTTATTCAGTTGGAGTTGACATAGAGGGAGACATTCCCATTGATGAGGACAAGCCCATCACCAAGAAAAGGATGGAGTACACAAGAGATCTCACTCATCATGAGATCCCTGAGATTCCTCAAGGGATGAATTTTCCTCCACAAAACTATTGGGAGCAACTAAACACCTCCCTAGGAGAACTAAGTTCCAACATGGGACAACTGAGGGTGGAGCATCAAGAACACTCCATCATACTTCATGAAATTAGAGAAGATCAAAGAATCATGAGGGAGGAGCAACAAAGACAAGGAAGAGACATTGAGGAGCTCAAGCACTCCATAGGATCTTCAAGAGCAAGAAAGAGCCGCCATCACTAAGGTGGACCCGTTCTTTGATTTCCTTGTTATTGTTCTTCTGTTTTTCGAAAATTATGCTTTATGTTTATCCATGTTTGTGTCTTATGATCATTAGTGTCTTAGTGTCTATGTCTTAAAGTTATGAATGTCCTATGAATCCATCACCTCTCTTAAATAAAAACGTGCTTAATTGAAAAGGAAAGAATTGCATGAATTCTGAATTTTATAATAGTTTAATTATTTTTGATGTGGTGGCAATATTTTTGTTCTCTGAATGTATGCTTAAACAGTGCATATGTCTTTTGAATTTGTGGTTCATGAATGTTGGCTCTTGAAAGAATGATGAAAAAGGAGACATGTTACTGAGGATCTGAAAAATCATTAAAAATGATTCTTGAAGCAAGAAAAAGCAGAAAAAAAAAAAGAAAGAAAAAAAAAAGAGAAAAAAAAGAAAAAAAAAAGAAAAAAAAAGAGAAAAAGAAAGAAAAAGAAAGAATAAGAGTTGTGATCCAAGGCAAATAAGAGTGTGCTTAAGAACCCTGGACACCTCTAATTGGGGACTTTAGCAAAGCTGAGTCACAATCTGAAAAGGGTTCACCCAATTATGTGTCTGTGGCATGTATGTATCCGGTGGTAATACTGGAAGACAGAGTGCTTTGGGCCACAGCCAAGACTCAAGAAATAGCTATGTTCAAGAATCATCATACTTAACTAGGAGAATCATTAACACTATCTGGATTCTAAGTTCCTAAAGAAGCCAATCATTCTGAATTACAAAGGATAGAGTGAGATGCCAAAACTATTCAGAGGCAAAAAGTAAAAGCCCCGCTCATCTAATTAATACTGATCTTCATGGATGTTTTTGGAGTTCATTGCATATTCTCTTCTTTTTATCTTATTTGATTTTCAGTTGCTTGAGGACAAGCAACAATTTAAGTTTGGTGTTGTGATGAGCGGATAATTTGTATACTTTTTGGCATTATTTTTAGTATGTTTTTGGTATGATATAGTTAGTTTTTAGTATATTTTTATTAGTTTTTAGTTAAAATTCACTTTTCTGGACTTTACTATGAGTTTGTGTGTTTTTCTGTGATTTCAGGTATTTTCTGGCTGAAATTGAGGGACCTGAGCAAAAATCTGATTCAGAGACCAAAAAGGACTGCAGATGCTGTTGGATTCTGAACTCCCTGCACTCGAAGTGGATTTTCTGGAGCTACAGAATCCCAATTGGCGCGCTCTCAACGGCGTTGGAAAGTAGACATCCTGGGCTTTCCAGCAATATATAATAGTCCATACTTTGCCCAAGATTTGATGGCCCAAACCGGCGTTCAAAGTCACCTCAAGAAATCCCAGCGTTAAACGCTGGAACTGGCACCCAAATGGGAGTTAAACGCCCAAACTGGCACTAAAGCTGGCGTTTAACTCCAAGAAGAGTCTCTACACGAAATTGCTTCATTGCTCAGCCCAAGCACACACCAAGTGGGCCCGGAAGAGGATTTTTATGTCATTTACTCATTTCTGTACACCCTAGGCTACTAGTTTCTTATAAGTAGGACCTTTTACTATTGTATAGAAACCTTTTTGATCACTTTTAGATCTTTTGATCATGTTTTGATGATTGAACCCTCTTTGGAAGGCTGGCCATTCGGCCATGCCTAGACCTTGTTCTTATGTATTTTCAACGGTGGAGTTTCTACACACCATAGATTAAGGTGTGGAGCTCTGCTGTACCTCGAGTATTAATGCAATTACTATTGTTCTTCCATTCAATTCCACTTGTTCTTTTACCAAGATATCACTTGTTCTTCAACATGATGAAGGTGATGATTGACGCCCATCACCATTCTCACCCATGAACAAGGTGACTGACAACCATTCTTGTTCTACAAGCATCTGAAGCTTAGTGAATATCTCTTGGATTTCTGATTGCACGATGCATGGTTGATCGCCTGACAAACGAGTGCTCGCCTGACAAACGAGCCAGCCATTCCGTGAGATCAGAGTCTTTGTGGTATAGGCAAGAACTGATGGCAGCATTCAAGAGAATCCGGAAGGTCTAACCTTGTCTGTGGTATTCTGAGTAGGATTCAATGACTGAATGACTGTGACGTGCTTCTAACCTGTAACCTACTGGGCGTTAGTGACAGACGCAAAAGAGTTATTCTATTCCGGTAGGGGAGGGAACCAAACCGGTGATTGGCAGCACTGTGACAGAGTGTGTGCATTAGCTTTCACTGCGCGGATGGGAGGTAGCTGCTGACAACAGTGAGACCCTATACGAGCTTGCCATGGAAAGGAGTAAGAAGGGTTGGATGAAGACAGTAGGAAAGCAGAGAGACGGAAGGGAAGGCATCTTCATGCGCTTATCTGAAGTTCCTACCAATGAATTACATAAGTATCACTATCTTTATCTTCTATGTTATTTTCGTTCATCACCATATATATCTGAGTTTGCCTGACTAAGATTTACAAGATGACCATAGCTTGCTTCAATACTAACAATCTCCGTGGGATCGACCCTTACTCACGTAAGGTTTATTACTTGGACGACCCAGTGCACTTGCTGGTTAGTTGTGCGAAGTTGTGTAATGCCATGGTATTGAGCGCACCAAGTTTTTGGAGCCATTACCAGGGATTATGAGAGTTGTGAAAAAGTATAGTTCACAATTTCGCGCACCAACATCCATCCACTCTTTCCCATACACCCCACCTACCTTCAAAATTCAAAACCATTTCCCCACCCATTCCCACCGTAAATGACCGAAACCACACTACCCCCTCTCCCTATAAATACCCCTCCATTCTACTTCATTTTCACACAACACAACCACTTCTTCTTCACTTGGCCGAACCTTCACCTCTCCCTCTCTACCATATTCTCTTCTTCTTCTTCTTCTCTTCTTTCTTTTATTGCTCGAGGGCGAGCAATATTTTAAGTTTGGTGTGGTAAAAGCATAAGCTTTTTGTTTTTCCATTACCATCAATGGCACCTAAGGCCGGAGTATCCTCTAGAAAAGGAAAAGGGAAGACAAAAGCTTCCACCTCCGAGTCATGGGAGATGGAAAGATTCATCTCTAAGAGCCATCAAGACCACTTCTATGATGTTGTGGCAAAGAAGAAGGTGATCCCTGAGGTCCTTTTCAAGCTCAAAAAGAATGAGTATCCGGAGATCCGACATGAAATCCAAAGAAGAGGTTGGGAAGTCCTAACCAACCCCATGCAACAAGTCGGAATCTTAATGGTTCAAGAGTTCTATGCCAATGCATGGATCACTAGGAACCATGATCAAAGTATGAACCCGAATCCAAAGAATTATCTCACAATGGTTCGGGGGAAATACTTAGATTTTAGTCCGGAAAATGTAAGATTGGCGTTTCACTTACCCATGATGCAAGAAGATGAACGCCCCTACACTAAAAGGGTCAACTTTAATCAAAGGTTGGACCAAGTCCTTATGGACATATGTGTGGAAGGAGCTCAGTGGAAGAGAGACTCCAAAGGCAAGCCAGTCCAACTAAGAAGACTGGACCTCAAGCCTATGGCTAGAGGATGGTTGGAGTTCATTCAACGCTCCATCATTCCTACTAGCAACCGATCTGAAGTTACTGTGGATCGGGCCATCATGATTCATGGCATCATGATTGGAGAGGAAGTAGAAGTTCATGAGGTCATCTCCAATGAAATCTACAAAATAGCCGACAAGCCCTCCAATATGGCACGGCTAGCTTTTCCTCACCTTATTTGCCATCTATGTTACTCAGCTGGAGTTATCATAGAAGGAGACATCCTCATTGAAGAGGATAAGCCCATCACCAAGAAGAGGATGGAGCAAGCAAGAGAGATCCTTCACGGTTCTCAAGAGATGCATGAGGAAGCTCATCATCAAGAAATCCCTGAGATCCTCAAGGGATGCACTTCCCTCCCAACAACTATTGGAAGCAACTCAACACCTCCTTAGAAGATTTGAGCCACAATGTGGAACAATTAAGGGTGGAACATCATGAGCACTCCATCATTCTCCAAGAAATAAGAGAAGATCAAAGAGCAATGAGGGAGGAGCAACAAAGGCAAGGAAGGGACATAGAAGAGCTTAAGGACATTGTTGGTCCTTCAAGAAGAAGACGCCACTAAAAGTGAATTCATTCCTTGTTCTTTATTTTTTTTCTGTTTTCGGTTTTTAATGTTGTGTTTATCTATGTTTTGTGTCTTTACTTCATGATCATTAGTATGTAGTAACTATGCCTTAAAGCTATGAATAAATTCCATTAATCCTTCACCTCTCTTAAATGAAAAATGTTTTAATTCAAAAGAACAAGAAGTACATGAATTTCGAATTTATCCTTGAATTTGATTTAATTATATTGATGTGGTGACAATACTTTTGTTTTCTGAATGAATGCTTGAACAGTGCATATGTCTTTTGATCTTGTTGTTTATGAATGTTAAAATTGTTGGCTCTTGAAAGAATGATGAACAAGGAGAAATGTTATTGATGATCTGAAAATTCATGAAATTGATTCTTGAAGCAAGAAAAAACAGTGAATAGCAAAAGCTTGCGAAAAAAAAAAAGTGGCGAAAAAAAAATAGAAAGAAAAAGACAAAGCAAGCAGAAAAAGCCAATAGCCCTTAAAACCAAAAGGCAAGGGTAAAAAGGATCCAAGGCTTTGAGCATCAATGGATAGGAGGGCCCAAGGAAATAAAATCCAGGCCTAAGCGGCTAAATCAAGCTGTCCCTAACCATGTGCTTGTGTCATGAAGGTCCAAGTGAAAAGCTTGAGACTGAGTGGTTAAAGTCGTGATCCAAAGCAAAAGAGTGTGCTTAAGAGCTCTGGACACCTCTAACTGGGGACTCTAGCAAAGCTAAGTCACAATCTGAAAAGGTTCACCCAGTTATGTGTCTGTGGCATTTATGTATCCGGTGGTAATACTGGAAAACAAAGTGCTTAGGGCCACGGCCAAGACTCAAAAAGTAGCTGTGTTCAAGAATCAACATACTTAACTAGGAAAGTCAATAACACTATCCAAAATTCTAAGTTCCTAAAGAAGCCAATCATTCAGAACTTCAAAGGAAAAAGTGAGATGCCAAAACTGTTCAGAAGCAAAAAGCTACAAGTCCCGCTCATCTAATTATAATTAATATTCATTGATATTCTGGAATTTATAGTATATTCTCTTCTTTTTATCCTATTTGATTTTCAGTTGCTTGGAGACAAGCAACAATTTAAGTTTGGTGTTGTGATGAGCGGATAATTTATACGCTTTTTGGCATTGTTTTTAGGTAGTTTTTAGTAAGTTCAAGCTACTTTTAGGGATGTTTTCATTAGTTTTTATGTTAAATTCACATTTCTGGACTTTACTATGAGTTTGTGTGTTTTTCTGTGATTTCAGGTAATTTCTGGCTGAAATTGAGGGACTTGAGCAAAACTCTGAAAAAAGCTGACAAAAGGACTGCTGATGCTGTAGGAATCTGACCTCCCTGCACTCAAAATGGATTTTCTGGAGCTACAGAACTCCAATTGGCGCGCTCTCAACGGCTTTGGAAAGTAGACATCCAGGGCTTTCCAGTAATATATAATAGTCCATACTTTATTCGAAAATTGACGACGTAACTTGGCGTTGAACGCCAAGTACATGCTGCTGTCTGGAGTTAAACGCCAGAAAAACGTCATGATCCGGAGTTGAACGCCCAAAACACGTCATAACTTGGAGTTCAACTCCAAGAGAAGCCTCAGCTCGTGGATAGATCAAGCTCAGCCCAAGCATACACCAAGTGGGCCCCGGAAGTGGATTTATGCATCAATTACTTACTCATGTAAACCCTAGTAGCTAGTCTAGTATAAATAGGATAGTTTACTATTGTATTAGACATCTTTGGTCTCAGTTTTGTTTTATTCTTCATCTTAGGAGACTATTGATCACATTCAGGGGGCTGGCCATTCGGCCATGCCTGAACCTTTTACTTATGTATTTTCAACAGTGGAGTTTCTACACACCATAGATTAAGGGTGTGGAGCTCTGCTGTACCTCAAGTTTCAATACAATTACTATTACTTTCTATTCAATTCTCTTTTATTCTTATTCCAAGATATACGTTGCACTTAACTTTGATGAATGTGATGATCCGTGACACTCATCATCATTCTCACCTATGAACGCGCGTGACTGACAACCACTTCCGTTCTACCTTAGGCCGGGCGCATATCTCTTAGATTCCCCAACAGAATCTTCGTGGTATAAGCTAGATAGATGGCGGCATTCATGGGGATCCGGAAAGTCTAACCTTGTCTGTGGTATTCCGAGTAGGATCCTGGGAATCCAGAAAGTCTAACCTTGTCTGTGGTATTCCGAGTAGGATTCCAGTATTGAATGACTGTGACGAGCTTCAAACTCCTGAAGGCTGGGCGTTAGTGACAAACGCAAAAGAATCAATGGATTCTATTCCAACCTGATTGAGAACCGACAGATGATTAGCCGTGCTGTGACAGAGCATTTGGACCATTTTCACTGAGAGGATGGGATGTAGCTATCAACCAAGGGTGATGCCTCCAGACGATTAGCCGTGCAGTGACAGCGCATAGGACCATTTTCCCGAGAGGATTGAAAGTAGCCATTGATGATGGTGATGCCCTACATACAGCTTGCCATGGAAAGGAGTAAGAAGGATTGGAAGAGTGAGTAGTGAAGTAGAGTTTCAAGAGGAGCATAGCATCTCCATACACCTATCTGAAATTCCCACTCTTGATTTACATAAGTATTTCTATCCCTTTTTATTTTCCATTTATTATCAATTATTCGAAAATCCATAAACCAATTTAATCTGCCTAACTGAGATTTACAAGGTGACCATAGCTTGCTTCATACCAACAATCTCTGTGGGATCGACCCTTACTCGCGTAAGGTTTATTACTTGGACGACCTAGTACACTTGCTGGTTAGTTGAACGGAGTTGTGAATTCAAATAGAGCCAATTATTAAATTTCATACAAGTACAAAGAGCATGGATCACAATTTCGTCCACCACTCAACAAATAAATCTTCTTACTCAACAGATGGGTGGTATGCAAGTCTCAGCTATCAACAGCCAAAATCCCCCTCAAGAAGCCTTTTATGACATGACAGGTAATTTTGTGCAAGATGATAACTATGATTATGCTCAAGCTTCTTCTGAACAGGTCAATTACATGGGGAGTGCTACTAGAAATCCCAACAATGATCCCTATTCTAAGACCTACAATCAAGGATGGAGGAATCACCCAAATTTTGGGTGGAGAGACCAATCTCAGAGACCTCAGAATTTTAACAATAATTCTTAGGGCGGCTTCCAACAGAATAATTACAATAATCGCCAATTTCAGGCTCAACAGCAATAACCACCTCATTAGGCAAACTCTAAATCCAAGGAAGATTCTAATTGGGAGATGATGATGAGTTTCGTGCAGGAAACCAGAGCCTCCATTAGAAACTTAGAAATGCAAATGGGCCAAATAAGCAAGCAATTACCTGAGAGGTCTGCAAGCACATTTCCAGGTGATACAGTGGTGAACCCAATAGAAGATTACAAGGTTTTTCAGTTGAGAAGTGGTAAAGTAACTGGTCCTGAGACCAAGGCCAATGAAGAATTAGTTGAAAAAGAAGCCCCAGAGGAGAAGAAGGAAGAAGTCGATAACACACCTCCTAAGCGCGCAGACAATCCTTTCCCTGATTCTCTTGACACTTATCCTACCTTGACAAAGGCTCCTGAATATAAGCCGAAAATGCCATACCCTCAGAGGCTTCATAAGGCTTCCAAAGAAAAGCAGTTCTCCAAATTTTTAGATGTCTTCAAGAAGCTACAGATCAACATTCCCTTTGCAGAGGCTTTGGAGCAAATGCCTCTCTATGCTAAATTTATGAAAGAATTGTTGACCAACAAGAAGAGCTAGAAGGAACAAGAAACAGTGGTATTAACCAAGGAATGCAGTGCCATTATTCAACACAACCTTCCTGAGAAGATGCCAGACCCAGGGAGCTTTGTCATTCCTTGCACCATTGAAGATGTCACCATTCAGAGAGCTTTATGTGACCTTGGAGCCAGCATCAATCACATGCCACTTTCAGTGATGAAAAAGCTTCAAATTGAGGAGGTAAAACCCACTCGTATTTCTCTTCAACTTGCTGACCTTTCTATTAAATTACCTGTGGGTGTTATTGAGGATTTACTTGTTAAAGTAGAACCATTCATATTTCCTGTTGATTTTGTTGTATTAGACATGGAAGTGGAAGTAAAATCCTCTATCATACTTGGTAGACCCTTTTTAGCTATAGGTAGAGCTCTCATTGGTGTACAAAACAGTGAATTAACCCTGAGGGTCAATGAAGAACAGGTGGTCCTTCATGTTTTTGAAGATCTCAAGCACCCTAATGATTCTGAAGGGTGTATGAAAATAGATGTTATTGAACCACTTGTTCAAGAGGTATTGAAAGCTGAGGTACTTGATGACATTCTGGATCCTATCTCTGAGTATGAATTAGTTGAAATTGATAATTCACCACCCCAGAAGGGTATGGTCCACACGCCTAAAGCAGAGGAGGAAGTCCCCAAGCTCGAGCTCAAATCCCTACCCCCTTCCCTGAAATATGTATTCTTGGGTGAGAATGACTCATATCCAGTGATTATTAGCTCTTCCCTGAAGCCTGCAGAGGAAGAGGCGCTTATTTTAGTGCTCAAGAGCCATAAAACAGCTCTTGGGTGGACCATTAGTGACTTAAAAGGGATTAGTCCAACCAAGTGTATGCACAAGATCCTCCTTGAAGATGATTCTAAACCAGTTGTGCAACCACAAAGGAGACTCAATCCAACCATGAAAGAGGTGGTCCAAAAAGAGGTAATAAAACTATGGGAAGCAGGAATTATTTATCATATTTCTGACAGTCCTTGGGTAAGTCCTGTGCAGGTAGTTTCCAAGAAAGGAGGGATGACAGTGATCAAGAACGAAAAGAATGAGCTTATCCCCCACAAGAACAGTCACAGGATGGAGAATGTGTATAGACTACAGGAGGCTCAACACTGCTACAAGAAAAGATCATTTCCCCTGCCTTTCATTGATTAGATGCTTGAGAGGTTAGCTGGTCATGCATTTTATTGTTTTCTAGATGGATATTCTGGATATAATCAAATTGCAGTGGACCCTCAAGATCAGGAGAAGATAGCATTCACATGCCCCTTTGGAGTATTTGCCTACAGAAGAATGCCTTTTGGACTTTGTAATGCTCCAGTAACTTTTCAGAGGTGTATGCTTTCAATTTTTTCTGATATGGTTGAAAAGTTTATTGAGGTATTTATGGATGACTTTTCTGTTTTTGGTAATTCTTTTGAATCCTGCCTTAAACATTTATCTCTTGTCTTGAAACGGTGTCAAGAATCAAACCTTGTTTTAAAATGGGAAAAATGCCATTTTATGGTTATAGAAGGTTTTGTTCTTGGACACCGGATTTCAAGTAAAGGAATTGAGGTTGATAGAGCAAAAGTAGAGGTAATTGAAAAATTACCACCACCAACTAATGTTAAAGGCAATCAAGAGTTTCTTGGGTCATGCAGGATTTTATAGAAGATTTATAAAGGATCTTTCTAAAATTACAAAACCTCTAAGCAACCTTTTGGTTGCTGATGTCCCTTTTGTCTTTGATTCTGATTGTCTGCATGCTTTTGAAACTCTGAAAGCTAACCTTACCTCTGCCCCCATTATAGCTCCCCCTGACTGGGATCTACCATTTGAATTAATGTGTGATGCTAGTGATTTTGCTATAGGAGCTGTTTTAGGACAGAGGCATGGTAAGCTTGTACATGTCATTTACTATGCCAGTCGTGTGTTAAATGATGCCCAAAAGAATTACACAACTACAGAAAAGGAATTATTAGATGTTGTCTATGCTGTTGATAAGTTTAGGTCCTATTTACTTGGTTCTAAAGTTATTATTTATACTGATCATGCTGCTTTGAAGTACCTTTTAACCAAACAGGATTCTAAACCAAGATTAATCAAATGGGTGTTGCTATTTCAGGTGTTTGATATTGAGATAAAAGACAGAAAAGGGTCAGAGAATCAAGTAGCTGACCATCTCTCCAGAATTGAGCCGGAAGCAGGAGTACAACCACCCACAGCTGTGACTGAGACGTTCCCAGATGAGCAATTGTTCCTCATTCAGCAGGCACCATGGTTTGCAGACATTGCAAATTATAAGGCCATGAATTTTATCCCAAGGGAGTACAGTAGGCAACAGGTAAAGAAGCTACTAACTGATGTAAAGTACTACATTTGGGAAGAACCATACCTTTTTAAAAGGTGCTTAGATGGAATAATCCGGAGATGTGTCCCGGATGAGAAAAAGCAGCAGATTCTTTGGCACTGTCATGGGTCTGATTATGGAGGCCACTTTGGTGGTGAAAGGACTGCTACAAAAGTCCTTCGGAGCGGGTTTTACTGGCCAACTCTTTTCAGGGACTCAAGGGCATTTGTGAAGCACTGTGGCAAATGTGAAAAAGCTGCAAATCTCCCCGCCAACCATGAAATGCCACAGCAGGGAATTCTTGAGGTTGAGTTGTTTGATGTGTGGGGTATTGATTTCATGGGACCTTTTCCACCCTCACATTCAAACAACTATATTCTAGTGGCAGTCGACTATGTGTCCAAATGGGTGGAAGCTGTGGCTATGCCCATCAATGATGCCAAAGTGGTAATGAGCTTTCTTCAGAGATATATTTTTAGCCGGTTTGGTGTTCTAAGGACACTTATTAGTGATGGAGGAAGCCATTTCTGCAACAGACAGTTGGACTCTCTTCTGCAGAGATATGGAGTCCGTCATAAAGTGGCAACCCCCTATCACCCTCAGACAAGTGGACAGGTTGAAGTTTCCAACAGGGAACTTAAGAGGATTCTAGAGAAGACTATCAGTATTTCCAGAAAGGACTGGTCTAGGAAGCTTGATGATGCTCTCTGGGCATACCGGATAGCGTACAAGACTCCCATTAGCATGTCCCCTTATCAGTTGGTCTATGGCAAAGCGTATCACTTGCCAGTTGAGCTGGAGCATAAAGCTTACTGGGCAATCAGATATCTGAATCTTGATTCAGAAGCTGCAGGAATCAAGCGAATGCTTCAGTTGAATGAGCTTGATGAATTCAGATATTCAGCCTATGAGAATGCCAAGCTCTACAAGGAAAGAACCAAACTACTGCATGACAAAAAGATTGCCATCAGAGTCTTTGAGCCAGGACAAAGAGTACTTTTATATAATTCAAGGCTCAAATTCTTTCCCGGGAAGCTGAAATCCCGATGGTCAGGACCGTTTGTGATTACCAGAGCTTCACCATATGGTCATGTGGAAATAAAAGAAGAGAATTCTGAAAGAAAATTTACAGTGAATGGCCAGAGGCTGAAGCACTATCTTGGAAGCGAGATTGATCGCCAGAGGTCCACTCATCTGCTGAACTAGCAGAACTGACCGTCAAGCTAATGACATTAAAGAAGCGCTTATTGGGAGGCAACCCGATAACTTCGTATCCTTAGCTATTTTTCATAGTAGTAGTTTTCTTATTTATTTTATTTGAGTTCTTACTAATTTTCTGATCATGCAGCTATATTATTCCAGGAACTGAATACTTCAATATTTCAAAAAAAAAAAAGGCGAGAGAAGGCACACGACGCGGACGCGTCACTTATTTGTATGTGAAAAATGACATCTGACAGAGAGTTGCGCGGGAGTGGTGCAGGAATGAAGCCTTTCGCACAAACGATCCCACGCGTTCGCGTACCCCACGCGTTCGCGTCGTTTGTGATTTTCGCCAGTCACGCGAGCGCGTCACCGACACGAACACGTGACCTGCCAATTCGACGTAAAAGAGTGTTTGGGCAGAGAGTTGTGCTGGCTTGGGGTAGGAAGTGTGCTAAAAGCACAAATTAGATCACGCAGACGCGTGACTGACGCGTTCGCGTCATTCACACATATGGCCATCCACGCGAGCGCGTGCATGACGCGAACGCGTCGTATGAATAATTGGCTCCCAAGCCATGTGAACAGAGAGTCGCGCGAGCGCGCGGCTGGCTTCGCGCAAATTGCACAAAAAACTAGGGCACGCTAACGCGTCATTAAGAACATTCGCAACCCACGCGTACGCGTGCTGCACGCGTCCGCGTCACTTGCGCCGCCCAGTTTTCTTTGTCTCTCTCTCCCAATCCTAATTCTCTCTTATTCTTTTATCCTTTTATTTTTCTCTCCTCATAATATTTGTATCTTCTATTTTCAATTCTTATTTGCTTGAGGACAAGCAAACCTTTAAGTTTGGTGTTGTTGGACGCTGCGCTTATTGGTTTTCTGGCACCAAAACGGAGGCGAATCATCTTCACGGAGGAGCACAACCTGAAGAATAAAGCGACCGCTAGGATAACTAAGGTGGTTGAGTTCCTTTCATTTTTATTCCTCCCCTCTTTTTTCTATGTTATGTTCTGGCTTTCTGCTATTTTGCTTTGTTTGTTGCATGATCTTTTATTAGTTAGAATTCTAGGACTAGTTTTTTTTTTATTTCTTTAATGCTGAAAAGATGTTTCATGTACCACTCACTGAACTTGAATCTAAAAAGAAAAGAAAAAGAAGTGATGTATTATATGAGAAATTGAGTTTAATTCTAAGAATAGTCTTATTTACTTAAATGTGGTGGTATTTTCTGTGATTTTTGAATGCATGATATGAACAGTGCATATTTGAATTTGAATCAAGGGATGTTGATGTATAAGAAACAGGAATTTAGAGAATTATCATGACTTCTCTGAAATAAACAAAAATTTAATCCTTGAAGCAAAAGAAACAGCAAAAAAAATCATTATTTAAATAAATAAATAAATAAATAATAATAAAAGCAAGGTCCAAGGCTCTGAGCATCAATGACTAGGGAGGTCGGACATGATTAAAAGCTCAAAGAGTTGTTTCCCTAGTCATATGCTTGTGGTGTGATTGTGTCAAGTAATCCTTGAGACAGAACACTTAGAGTCGAGACCAAGCGCGTTTAACAGAGTATGCCAAAGGCTTTGAGCACCACTGTCTGGAAGTAATTGAAAGAAAAATTAGAACTCAAAGAGAGTTCCCCAGTTAAGTGCTTGTGGTGTTTTGGTGTCAAGTAACTCTTGAGACAAAACATTTAAAGTCACGGCTAGGCTCAAGGTGCAAAGCACCAAAGAAAATAAATTAAAGTAAGTTTTGTTGTGTTCAAGGATTAAAATGAAATATAAAAGATCAGAGAATTCATAATATTATCCGGATTCTAATTCCATATGACAGTGACATCCTTCTGATTTAAAGGAGAGTGAGATGCCAAACCTATTCAGGATTACAGTTATAAACCCCACTATAAAAAGAGACACGAGCTTAATCGAATTCTCATTCTCATGCAAATTCACATCCTGAGCTTATATTAGTTTTGGTCGCTTGAGGACAAGCAACAGTTTAAGTTTGGTGTTGTGATGCGTGAGCATCTTGTCTATCTTTTCCTAGTGAATTTGCACTTAAATTGTTGAGTTTAATTAAGAATTAATTATATTTTAGCCACTATGGATGATATTTTGAGTTTTGTGCAATTTTATTTATTTCAGGTAGCATTCGGCAGAATTTGATGGAGTTTCTGCAGCACAAGAATCAAAAGAGATGGCTGCGAGGAGCGACGCGGACGCGTGCCTCACGCGTAGGCGTGATCTAGAAGTATCCATGGTGACACGTACACGTGACCACGCGTACGCGTGATTTGAGGAGTTGCTCCGCGACGCAGCCACGTGACCGATGCGTCCGCGTGACTTGCGAAGAAGACCAGCGACGCGTACGCATGACTGACGCGTACGTGTGACGTGCGCGATCTGCAGAAATTACAGAAATCGCTGGCGTGGATTTTGGGCAGCATTTTGACTCAGTTTTCAGCCCAGAAAATACATATTAGAAGCTGCAGAATGGACAAAGCAAGTGGTCCCCACCCATCAGCTGAAGACTCGTCAATTAAATTCAAATTTAAATTCAAATCTTATCTTTTAGGAAAAGATATTATTTTTAGTTTTAGATAATTAGATTTTAGATTTATTAGGATTAGTTATAAATAGAAACTCTGTACATTTAGACAGATACCAGATTGTTACCAGAACCCTCATTTTTCTTCTCTAAACCATGAGCAACTAATCCTTCATTGTTAAGGTTAGGAGCTCTGTCTATTTGTATGGATTTATTCGTTTGATCTTTCTAATTTAATTCATGTCTTGATTTATATTTCAATAATTATTTTCGTTCTTCATTTTATGAAATATGGGTGGAACCGAAGTATGACCCATGTTCTAATTGAGTTCTTGTAAAACTTGGAAAAGCTCTTTACTTGAACAACACCTTGAAAACATATTATACTGAATTTTTATTGTTTGTATTTAACAGAATATGTGACATATAATCCCCTTATTTTTGGATAATTAGAATTCTTTTGGCATATAAACTAGAAATTGATCATCACCCTCTAATTGGAATTAATTAACCAAGGAATTGGCAATTAATGAATTTTAGAGGAGACTAAGAAGGTCTAAGGAATTAGGGTCTAGTCATATATAGTTTGCCATGAAATTAAATCTTGCATGATTAAAATAGTTAGTAAGAAAATAAATCTGGAAAAATAGATAACTCTGAAACTTTAACTGTTTTCTCTAATATTTTATTCCCAACTTATTAATCTGCCTGTCTTTGATATTTTGAATTAACACTTAAACTTTTTGAACATCTCAAAACCAATTTCTGCTTGCCTAACTAAGCTTATCACTCAATAAATATTGCTTAATCCATCAATCCTCGTGGGATCGACCCTTACTCACGTAAGGTATTACTTGGTACGACCCGGTGCACTTGCCAGTTAGTAAGTGTGGGTTATAAATACCGCACCACTTGGCCGAGCTCTTTATAAAGAGTTCGGGTTGCACTGACCTGAAGAGGTCGGTCGCTTTGTCTGTTGAACATCCCGGGTCGGACAGCTCGACCCAGGGTATGAACACCTTTCTTTTGAGTTGTCCCATTGTTCACAGGATTTCTTTCAGAAGTGTACATGAACTGGTTATTTGCAACCATTTCAATGAGTTTCTGGGCTTCTGCAGGCATTTTCTTCAGATGAATAGATCCGCCTGCAGAATGGTCCAATGACATCTTGGATAACTCAGACAGACCATCATAGAAGATACCTATAATGCTCCATTCTGAAAGTATGTCAGAAGGACACCTTCTGATCAATTGCTTGTATCTTTCCCAAGCTTGATAGAGGGATTCACCTTCCTTCTATTTGAAGGTTTGAACTTTCACTCTAAGTTTACTCATCTTTTGAGGTGGAAATAATTTAGCTAAGAAGGCATTGACTAGCTTTTTTCAAGAGTTCAGGCTGTCTCTAGGTTGTGAGTTCAACCATATACTAGCTCTGTCTCTTACAGCAAAAGGGAAAAGCATGATTCTATAGACCTCGGGATCAACTCCATTGGTCTTAACAGTATCACAGATTTGCAAAAATTTAGCCAAGAACTGATGAGGATCTTCCAATGGAAGTCCATGAGACTTGCAATTCTGTTGCATCAGAGAAACTAATTGAGGCTTAAGCTCAAAGTTGTTTGCTCCAATGGCAGGAATAGAGATGCTTCTCCCATAGAAGTCGGGAGTTGGTGCAGTAAAGTCACCAAACACCTTCCTTGCATTGTTGGCATTATTGTTATTTTCGGCTGCCATGTCTTCTTCTTTTCTGAAAATTTCTGTCAGGTCTTCTCCAAAGGGTTGTGCTTTAGCTTCTCTTAGCTTCCTCTTCAGAGTCCTTTCAGGTTCAGGATCAGCTTCAACAAGAATTCCTTTATCTTTGTTCCTACTCATATGAAAGAGAAGAAAACAAAGAAAGTATGGAGTCCTCTACGTCACAGTATAGAGATTCCTTGATGTGTCAGAGAAAAATAAGAATAGAAGGATGAGGTAGAGAATTCGAACTTATAGAGAGGGAGAGAGTCCGAATTGCTAATAGAGGAGAAGTGTTAGTCCTTAAATAGAAAGAGGTGAAAAAGGGGGGAGGAAAATTTTCGAAAACAATTTTTTTGTTTAAATAAAACTAAAAAAATTTAAAATAATTAAAAATAATTTTGAAAAAGTGGTTGATGGTTTTCGAAAATTGAAAGTGAGAAAGTGGTTAGGTTGTTTTGAAAAAGATAAGAAATAGAAAAAGATTTGAAATGATAAGAAGTTAGAAAAAGATTTTGAAATTAAAATAAAAGAGATATGATTGAAAAGATATAATTAAAAAGATAAGGTTGAAAAAGATTTGATTTTTAAAATTGATGACTTGACTAACAAGAAATTAAAAGATATGATTCTAAAATTCAAATACTGAACTTTTTTTAACAAGAAAGTAACAAACTTGAAATTTTTGAATCACAACATTAATTGTTAGGAAGGATTTTCGAAAATATTAAAAAAAATGAAAAAGATTTGATTTTGAAAAAGATATGATTGATATGAGAGGGTATGAAAAAGATAAGATTTTGAAAAATTAGTTTTAAATTTTGAAAAGTTGAAAAATATTTGGATTGAAAACAAAATTTTCTCCTTTGTGTTATCCTGGCGTTAAACGCCCAGAATGGTATCCATTCTGGCGTTTAAACGCCAGAAATCCTTCCTTATTTGGCGTTTTGAACACCCAGTTTTTTCTCTGTGATTCCTCTGCTGTATGTTCTGAATCTTCAATTCTCTATATTATTGACTTGAAAAGACATAATTTTGAATTTTTTTGAATTTTTAATGATGAGAGAGAAAAACAGCAGGATGAAATTAAACATGAAAAACTAAGATCAAAACAAGGAATGTATGTAAGAACACTTTGAATGTCAAGATGAACATCAAGAACATATTTTTGAAAATTTTTTAAGAAAAGAAAGACCTGCAAGACACCAAACTTAGAAATTTTCATGCTAGAGACACTAAGAAATTGAGAATGCACATGAGAGACAACTGGTGGACGAAATTGTGATCACTATTATTTGATTTGACTTTTTGGTCTTGTATCTTTTACTCTTAGGGCACTGTTTATTTTCACAACTCCGTTCAACTAACCAGCAAGTGTACTGGGTCGTCCAAGTAATAACCTTACGTGAGTAAGGGTCGAATCCACAGAGATTGTTGGTATGAAGCAAGCTATGGTCACCTTGTAGATCTCAGTCAGGAGGATAAAATTGATTGATGGTTATTGGAATAAATAATAAATAAAAAGGAATAATAAAAGGGATAGAAATACTTATGCAGATTCATTGGTAGGAATTTCAGATAAGCGGAATGAAGATGCTGTAGAGCTCTCGGACGCCTGCTATCCCATTGCTTCTACTCAATCCTTCTTACTCCTCTCCATGGCAAGCTTTGTATAGGGGTTCACTATCAGCTGTGGCTACTTTCATTCCTCTCGGGGAAATAACCTGTACGGCTGTCACTCGCACAGCTAACCAGTCTGGAGGCATCACCCATGGTTGATAGCTACATCCCATCCTCGCAGTGAAAGCTAATGCACGCACTCTGTCACAGTACGGCCAATCACCGGTTGGTTCCCGCTCCTACTGGAATAGAATCCCTCTTTTGCGTTTGTCACTAACGCCCAGCAGGTTAAAGTTTGAAGCACGTCACAGTCATTCATGAACGGAATCCTACTCGGAATACCACAGACAAGGTGAGACTTTCCGGATTCCCAGGATCCTACTCGGAACACCACAGACAAGGTTGGACTTTCCGGATCCAGATGAATGCCGCCATCTATCTAGCTTATACCACGAAGATTCTGTTGGGGAATCTAAGAGATACACATTCAAGCTTGTGTTGCATGTAGAACGTAAGTGGTTGTCAATCACGCGCGCTCATAAGTGAGAATGATGATGAGAGTTATTAGCTCATCACATTCATCATGTTCTTGAGTACGAATGAATATCTTGGAATAAGAATAAGATAGAGAATTGAATAAAAGAAAATAGAACTTCATTAATCTTTGAGGTACAGCAGAGCTCCACACCCTTAATCTATGGTGTGCAGAAACTCCACCGTTGAAAATACATAAGCAAGAGGTCCAGGCATGGCCGAATGGCCAGCCCCCTAAACGTGATCACAGGATAGAAAATACCATCCAGGATGTCTAATACAATAGTAAGAGGTCCTATATATACTAGACTAGCTACTAGGGTTTACATGAGTAAGTAATTGATGCATAAATCCACTTCCGGGGCCCACTTGGTGTATGCTTGGGCTGAGCTTGATCTATCCACGAGCTGAGGCTTCTCTTGGAGTTGAATTTCGAGTTGTGATGTGCTTTGGGCGTTCAACTCCGGATTATGACGTTTTTCTGGCGTTTAACTCCAGAAAGGAGCGTGTACTTGGCGTTCAACGCCAGTTTGCGTCGTCATTCTTCGAATAAAGTATGGACTATTATATATTTCTGGAAAGCCCTGGATGTCTACTTTCCAACGCCGTTGAGAGCGCGCCATTTGGAATTCTGTAGCTCCAGAAAATCCATTTCGAGTGCAGGGAGGTCAGATTCCAACAGCATCAGCAGTCCTTTTGTCAGCCTTTTTCAGAGTTTTGCTCAAATCCCTCAATTTCAGTCAGAATTTACCTGAAATCACAGAAAAACACACAAACTCATAGTAAAGTCCAGAAATGTGAATTTAACATAAAAACTAATGAAAACATCCCTAAAAGTACCTTAAACTTACTAAAAACTATATAAAAACAATGCCAAAAAGCGTATGAATTATCCGCTCATCACAACACCAAACTTAAATTGTTGCTTGTCCCCAAGCAACTGAAAATCAAATAGGATAAAAAGAAGAGAATATACTATAAAGTCCAAAATATCAATGAATATTAATTTAATTACATGAGCGGGACTTGTAGCTTTTTGCTTCTGAACAGTTTTGGCATCTCACTTTTTCCTTTGAAGTTCAGAGTGATTGGCATCTCTAGGAACTTAGAATTTTGGATAGTGTTATTGACTTTCCTAGTTAAGCATGTTGATTCTTGAACACAGCTACTTATGAGTCTTGGCCGTGGCCCTAAGCACTTTGTCTTCCAGTATTACCACCGGATACACAAATGCCACAGACACATAACTGGGTGAACCTTTTCAGATTGTGACTCAGCTTTGCTAAAGTCCCCAATTAGTGGTGTCCAGAGCTCTTAAGCACACTCTTTAGCTTTAGATCACGACTTTAACCATTCAGTCTCAAGCTTTTCACTTGGACCTTCATGACACAAGCACATGGTTAGGGACAGCTTGATTTAGCCGCTTAGGCCTGGATTTAATTTCCTTGGGCCCTCCTATCCATTGATGCTCAAAGCCTTGGATCCTTGCTACCCTTGCCTTTTGGTTTTAAGGGCTATTGGCTTTTTCTATTGCTCCTTCTTTTTCTATATACTCTTTTTAGATAGCTTTTTTTTTTTTTTCACTGCTTTTTCTTGCTTCAAGAATCAATTTGCTGATGTTTTTCAGATCATCAATAACATTTCTCCTTGTTCATCATTCTTTCAAGAACCAACAATTTTAACACTCATAAACAACAAGATCCAAAGACATATGCACTGTTCAAGCATTCATTCAGAAAACATAAAGCATTATCACCACATCAATATAATTAAATTAAATTCAATAATAATCTCGAAAATTATGTACTTCTTGTTCTTTTGAATTAAAACATTTTTCTTTTAAGAGAGGTGAAGGACTAATGGATTTTATTCATAGCTTTAAGGCATGGTTACACACTAATGATCATGAAATAGAGACACAAAAACATAGATAAACATAGTATTAAAAACCGAAAACAGAAAGAGATAAAGAACAAGGAATGAATCCACCTTAGTGGCGTCTTCTTCTTGAAGGACCAATGATGTTCTTCAACTCTTCTATGTCCCTTCCTTGCCTTTGTTGCTCCTCCCTCATTGCTCTTTGATCTTCTCTTATTTCTTGAAGAGTGAGGGCGTGTTCATGGTGTTCCACCCTTAGTTGTTCCACATTATGGCTCAAATCTTCCAAGGAGGTGCTAAGTTGCTCCCAATAGTTGTTGGGAGGAAAGTGCATTCCATGAGGCATTTGTTGATGGTGAACCTCCTCTTGTTCTCCTTGAGGGCCGTGAGGAACTTCCCTTGTTTGCTCCATCCTTTTCTTAGTGATGGGCTTGTCTTCTTCTATGGAGGCATCTCCATCTATGATAACTCCGGCTGAATAACATAGATGGCATATGAGGTGAGGGAAGGCTAGCCGTGCCATGTATGAAGGTTTGTCAGCTATTTTGTAGAGTTCATTGGCTATGACTTCATGAACCTCTACTTCTTCACCAATCATGATGCTATGAACCATGATGGCCCGATCCACAGTAACTTCAGATCGGTTGCTTGTGGGGATGATGGATCTTTGAATGAACTCCAACCATCCTCTAGCTACAGGCTTGAGGTCCAGTCTTCTTAGTTGGACTGGCTTGCCTTTGGAGTCAACTCTCCATTGGGCGCCTTCCACACAAATGTCCCTAAGGACTTGGTCCAACCTTTGATCAAAGTTGACCCTTCTAGTGTAGGGGTGTTCATCACCTTGCATCATAGGCAAATGAAATGCCAACCTCACATTCTCCGGACTAAAATCCAAGTATTTCCCCCTAACCATGGTGATATAGTTTTTCGGACTTGGGTTCATACCTTGGTTATGGTTTCTAGTGATCCATGCATTGGCATAGAACTCTTGAACCATTAAAATTCCAACTTGTTGTATGGGGTTGGCTATGACTTCCCAACCTCTTCTTTGAATTTCAAGTCGGATTTCCGGATACTCATTCTTCTTGAGTTTGAAAGGGACCTCATGGATCACTTTCTTCTTTGCCACAACATCATAGAAGTGGTCTTGGTGGCTCTTGGAGATGAATCTCTCCTTCTCCCATGACTCGGAAGTGGAAGCTTTTGCCTTCCCTTTTCCTTTTCTTGAGGAAACTCCGGCCTTGGGTGCCATTGATGGTGAATGAAAAATAAAAAGCTTAGGCTTTTTACCACACCAAACTTAAAATTTGCTTGTCCCCAAGCAAAAAAAGAAAAGAAGAGTAGAAGAAGAAGAAGAAAATATGGTAGCGAGGGAGAAGAGAGGGTTCGGCTATGTGGGAGAATGTGGGGATGTGTTGTGTGAAAATGGAAAAGAAAAGAAGGGTATTTATAGGGAGGGGGGAGGGTATAGGTTCGGCCATTTTGGGTGGGAAAGGGTGGGAATTGAATTTGAAAGTAGTGGGGGGTAGGTGGGGTGTATGGGGAAGAGGAGGATGATGTGAATGGTGAATGGGGTAATTGGGAAGAGGAATTGAGGTGATAGGTGAAGGTTTTTGGGAAGTGTGACATTGAGAATGAGATTTGGATTAGAAGAATGTGATTAGGATTAAAAGAAATGTGGTAGGTGGGGATCCTGTGGGGTCCACAGATCCTGAGGTGAAAACAAATACCATTCCTTCACCATATAGGCATGTAACATGCCTTCATGCATCATTCTGGCGTTCAAACGCCCATTGATGCTAGTTCTGGGCGTTAAACGCCCATGTTATGCATGTTTCTGGCGTTGAACGCCAGTTTCATGCTTGTTTCTGGCGTTCAGCGCCAGATTGTCCTCTGTGTGCGCATCCTGGCGTTAAACGCCAGGTTGTTGCTTGTTTTGGGCGTTCAACGCCAGAATGGTGCTCTGTTCTGGCGTTGAACGCCGGCCAGATGCACCTTCTGGGCGTTGAACGCCAGCCTGTGCGTCCCCAGGGTGAAAAAATTTTTTTTTTTCTGTTTTTGACTCTGTTTTTAATTTTTTTGATTTTTTCGTGACTCCTCATGATCATGTACCTAATGAAACACAAAAATAACAAAGAAACAAAATAAAATAGAATTAGATAAATAAAATTGGGTTGCCTCCCAACAAGCGCTTCTTTAATGTCAATAGCTTGACAGTGGCTCTCATGGAGCCACATGGTGATCAGGTCAATTTAGTGTGTAGTATTCCCAACACCAAACTTAGAGTTTGGATATGGGGTTTGAACACCAAACTTAGAGTTTGGTTGTGGCCTCACAACACCAAACTTAGAGTTTGACTGTGGAGGCTCTTCTTGACTCTGAACTGAGAGAAGCTCTTCATGCTTACTCTCTTCTGTCACAGAGGGATGGCCATGTGCTTGAAACACAAGGTAGTCCCTATTCAATTGAAGGACTAACTCACCTCTGTTGACATCTATCACAGCTCCTGCTGTGGCTAGGAAAGGTCTTCCTAGGATGATGCATTCATCATCTTCCTTCCTAGTATCTAGGATTATGAAATCAGTAGGGATGTAAAGGCCTTCAACCTTTACTAGCACGTCCTCTACTAATCCATAAGCTTGTCTTACTGACTTGTCTGCCAGTTGTAATGAGAACAAGGCAGGTTGTACCTCAATGATTCCCAGCTTCTCCATCACAGAGAGTGGCATAAGATTTATTCCTGACCCCAGATCACATAGAGCTTTTTCAAAGCTCATGGTGCCAATGGTACAAGGTATTAAGAACTTGCCAGGATCTTGTTTCTTTTGAGGTAGAGTTTGCTGAATCCAAGTGTCTAGTTCACTAATGAGTAAGGGAGGTTTACTTTCCCAAGTCTCATTACCAAACAGTTTGGCATTCAGCTTCATGATAGCTCCTAAATATAGAGCAGCTTGCTCTCCAATCACATCTTCATCCTCTTCAGAGGGTGAATATTCTTCAGAGCTCATGAATGGCAGAAGGAGATTTAATGGGATCTCTATGGTCTCTAGATGAGCCTCAGATTCCTCTGGATCCTTAATAGGAAACTCCTTCATGCTTGAAGGACGTCCCAGGAGGTCTTTCTCCTTAGGATTTTCGTCCTCCTCCTCCCTAGTGCATTCGGTCACTTTGATTAAATCAATGGCCTTGCACTCTCCTTTTGGGTTCTCTTCTGTATTGCTTGGGAGAATACTGGGAGGAGTTTCAATAACTTTCTTACTCAGCTGGCCCACTTGTGCTTCCAGATTTCTAATGGAAGATCTGGTTTCATTCATGAAACTGAAGGTGGCCTTTGACAGATCAGAGACTATGTTGGCTAAATTAGAATTGTTTTGTTCAGAGTCCTCTGTCTGTTGCTGAGAAGATGATGGATATGGCTTACTATTATTCAGCCTTGCACGTCCACCATTGTTAAAACCTTGATGGGGTTTTTGTTGATCCTTCCAGGAGAAATTCGAATGATTTCTCCATGATGAGTTATAGGTGTTTCCATAAGGTTCACCTAAGTAATTAACTTCTGCCATGGCAGGGTTTTCAGGATCATAAGCTTCTTCAGAAGCTACCTCTCTAGTACTGTTGGATGCATGTTGCAGTCCATTCAGATTCTGAGAGATCATGTTGACCTGTTGAGTCAACATTTTGTTCTGAGCCAATATGGCATTCAGAGCATCAATTTCAAGAACTCCTTTCTTCTGAGGTACCCCATTGTTCACGGAATTCCTTTTAGAGGTGTACATAAACTGGTTGTTTGCAACCATGTCAATGAGTTCTTGAGCCTCTTCAGGCGTTTTCTTCAGGTGAATAGATCCACCTGCAGAGTGGTCCAATGACATTTTCGAAAATTCAGAGAGACCATAATAGAATATATCTAATATGGTCCATTCAGAAAACATGTCAGATGGACATCTCTTGGTCAGCTGCTTGTATCTTTCCCAAGCTTCATAGAGGGATTCACCATCTTTTTGTTTGAAGGTTTGAACATCCACTCTCAGCTTGCTCAGCTTTTGAGGAGGAAAGAACTTATCTAAGAATGCAGTGACCAGCTTATCCCATGAGTCCAGGCTATCCTTGGGTTGAGAATCCAACCATACTCTAGCTCTGTCTCTTACAGTAAAAGGGAAAAGCAAGAGTCTGTAGACTTCAGGATTAACTCCATTTGTCTTTACAGTGTCACAGATCTGCAAGAACTCAGTTAAAAACTGGTAAGGATCTTCAGATGGAAGTCCATAAAACTTGCAGTTTTGTTGCATTAATGCAACTAGTTGAGGCTTAAGCTCAAAGTTATTGGCTCCAATGGCAGGAATGGAGATGCTTCTTCCATCAAACTTGGATGTTGGCTTTGTGAAGTCACCAAGCATTCTCCTTGCATTATCATTATTATTTTCGGCCATCTCTTCCTCTTGTTCGAAATTTTCTAAAAGGTTGCTTCTGGATTGTTGTAATTTAGCTTCTTTTAATTTTCTCTTCAGAGTCCTTTCAGGTTCTGGATCAACTTCAACAAGAGTGCCTTTGTCCCTGTTCCTGCTCATATGAAAGAAAAGGGAACACAAAAAAGAAAGAAGGAATCCTCTATGTCACAGTATAGAGATTCCTTTATGTTAGTAGAAAAAGAAAAGGGTAGAAGAAGAGGAATGGATTCGGATTTTTGATGAAGAGGGGTGAAGAGAAGTGTTAGTAATTAAATAATTAAATAGAGGAAGAAAAGAGAAGAGAGAATTCGAAAACAATTTTTGAAAAGGAGTTAGTGATTTTCGAAAATTAGAGATAAAATAAAATTAAAATTAAAATTTAAAACAATTAATTAATTAAAAAGAATTTTTGAAAAAGGGAAGAAATATTTTCGAAAATAGAGGAGGAAAAAGTAGTTAGGTAGTTTTGAAAAAGATAAGAAACAAACAACAAGTTAGTTAGTTGATTGAAAAAGATTTGAAATCAAAATTGAAAAAGATAAGAAGATAGTAAGTTAGATAAGATATTTTAAAATCAAATTTTGAAAAAGATAAAATTTTAAAAAGAATAAGATAAAGAGATAAGATAAAAGTTTTAAGAAAAAGATATTTTTGAAAAAGATTTAATTTTTAAAATTACTTAACTAACAAGAAACTACAAGATAAGATTCTAGAACTTAAAGATTGAACCTTTCTTAACAAGAAAGTAACAAACTTCAAATTTTTGAACCAATCACATTAATTGTTAGCTAATTTTCGAAAATTACATATAAAGATAAGAAAAAGATTTTGAAAATATTTTGAAAAATAATTTTTGAAATTTTCGAAATTTATAAAAAAATGAAAAAGATATGATTTTTGAAAAAGATTTTGAAAAGATAAGATTTTTAAAATTGAAATTTTGACTTGACTTGTAAGAAACAACTAATTTTGAAAATTTTTGACCAAGTCAACCCAAAATTTCGAAAAAATTGGAGGGAAACTAGGAAAAGATATTTTTTTGATTTTTGAATTTTTAATTATGAAAGAGAAAAACAACAAAAATATTCAATGCATGAAATTTTTAGATCAAAACAATGAATGCATGCAAGAATGCTATGAATGTCAAGATGAACACCAAGAACACTTTGAAGATCATGATGAACATCAAGAACACAATTTTGAAAAAATTTTTGATGCAAAGAAAATATGCAAGACACCAAACTTAGAAATCTTTAATGCATGGAAAATATGAATGCAAAAATGCACAAGAAAAACAACAAAAGACACAAAACAAGAAATCATCAAGATCAAACAAGGAGACTTGTCAAGAACAACTTGAAGATCATGAAGAACACTATGAATGCATGAGATTTTCGAAAAATGCAAGAAAAATTTTTAAAAGCATGCAATTGACACCAAACTTAAAATTTAACACAAGACTCAAACAAGAAACACAAAATACTTTTGATTTTTATGATTTTCTAATTTTTTTGGATTTTTATTATTATTTTTTGAAAATACAGTTTAAAAACACGAAAAATCAAAGAAAAATTTTGAAAAAGATTTTTGAAAAGAAAATTACCTAATCTGAGCAACAAGATGAACCGTCAGTTGTCCATACTCGAACAATCCCCGGCAACGGCGCCAAAAACTTGGTGGACGAAATTGTGATCACTATTATTTGATTTGACTTTTTGGTCTTGTATCTTTTACTCTTAGGGCACTGTTTATTTTCACAACTCCGTTCAACTAACCAGCAAGTGTACTGGGTCGTCCAAGTAATAACCTTACGTGAGTAAGGGTCGAATCCACAGAGATTGTTGGTATGAAGCAAGCTATGGTCACCTTGTAGATCTCAGTCAGGAGGATAAAATTGATTGATGGTTATTGGAATAAATAATAAATAAAAAGGAATAATAAAAGGGATAGAAATACTTATGCAGATTCATTGGTAGGAATTTCAGATAAGCGGAATGAAGATGCTGTAGAGCTCTCGGACGCCTGCTATCCCATTGCTTCTACTCAATCCTTCTTACTCCTCTCCATGGCAAGCTTTGTATAGGGGTTCACTATCAGCTGTGGCTACTTTCATTCCTCTCGGGGAAATAACCTGTACGGCTGTCACTCGCACAGCTAACCAGTCTGGAGGCATCACCCATGGTTGATAGCTACATCCCATCCTCGCAGTGAAAGCTAATGCACGCACTCTGTCACAGTACGGCCAATCACCGGTTGGTTCCCGCTCCTACTGGAATAGAATCCCTCTTTTGCGTTTGTCACTAACGCCCAGCAGGTTAAAGTTTGAAGCACGTCACAGTCATTCATGAACGGAATCCTACTCGGAATACCACAGACAAGGTGAGACTTTCCGGATTCCCAGGATCCTACTCGGAACACCACAGACAAGGTTGGACTTTCCGGATCCAGATGAATGCCGCCATCTATCTAGCTTATACCACGAAGATTCTGTTGGGGAATCTAAGAGATACACATTCAAGCTTGTGTTGCATGTAGAACGTAAGTGGTTGTCAATCACGCGCGCTCATAAGTGAGAATGATGATGAGAGTTATTAGCTCATCACATTCATCATGTTCTTGAGTACGAATGAATATCTTGGAATAAGAATAAGATAGAGAATTGAATAAAAGAAAATAGAACTTCATTAATCTTTGAGGTACAGCAGAGCTCCACACCCTTAATCTATGGTGTGCAGAAACTCCACCGTTGAAAATACATAAGCAAGAGGTCCAGGCATGGCCGAATGGCCAGCCCCCTAAACGTGATCACAGGATAGAAAATACCATCCAGGATGTCTAATACAATAGTAAGAGGTCCTATATATACTAGACTAGCTACTAGGGTTTACATGAGTAAGTAATTGATGCATAAATCCACTTCCGGGGCCCACTTGGTGTATGCTTGGGCTGAGCTTGATCTATCCACGAGCTGAGGCTTCTCTTGGAGTTGAATTTCGAGTTGTGATGTGCTTTGGGCGTTCAACTCCGGATTATGACGTTTTTCTGGCGTTTAACTCCAGAAAGGAGCGTGTACTTGGCGTTCAACGCCAGTTTGCGTCGTCATTCTTCGAATAAAGTATGGACTATTATATATTTCTGGAAAGCCCTGGATGTCTACTTTCCAACGCCGTTGAGAGCGCGCCATTTGGAATTCTGTAGCTCCAGAAAATCCATTTCGAGTGCAGGAAGGTCAGATTCCAACAGCATCAGCAGTCCTTTTGTCAGCCTTTTTCAGAGTTTTGCTCAAATCCCTCAATTTCAGTCAGAATTTACCTGAAATCACAGAAAAACACACAAACTCATAGTAAAGTCCAGAAATGTGAATTTAACATAAAAACTAATGAAAACATCCCTAAAAGTACCTTAAACTTACTAAAAACTATATAAAAACAATGCCAAAAAGCGTATGAATTATCCGCTCATCAACAACAAAAGACACAAAACAAGAGAATTTAAAGATCAGACAAAGAAAATCATCAAGAACAACTTGAAGATCAATGAAGAACACAAGAACACACTTTTGAAAAATGCAAGAAGAATAAAGACATGCAATTGACACCAAACTTAAAAATTGACTCTAGACTCAAACAAGAAACACAAAAAATATTTTTGATTTTATGATTTTATAATTTTTTTGTATTTTCTTTTCGAAAATTATTTTAAAAAAGAAAATAAGAAACTCAAAATTTTTAATAAGAATTCCAGGAATCATGCAATGTTAGTCTAAAGCTTCAGTCTAAAAAAAAGATAGACATGACCAGCCATGCTTCAGCAAGACATTACATACAACAGCCAAATTGATGGGAATCAACTAGCTCCTTGATGAGCGGATATTTTGTACGCTTTTTGGGGGTAATTTCATGTAGATTTTAGCATGTTTCAGTTAGTTTTTAGTAAAATAATATTAGTTTTTAGGCAAAAATCATATTTCTGGACTTTACTATGAGTGTGTGTATTTCTCTGTGATTTCAGGTATTTTCTGGCTGAAATTGAGGGAGTTGAGCAAAAATCTGACTTAGGCTGAAAAAGGACTGCTGATGCTGTTGGATCCTGACCTCCCTCCACTCGAAATGGATTTTCTGGAGCTACAGGAGTCCAATTGGCGCGCTCTCAACGGCGTTGGAAAGTAGACATCCAGGGCTTTCCAGCAATATATAATAGTCCATACTTTGCGCAAGGATAGACGACGTAACTTGGCGTTGAACGCCAAGTACATGCTGCTGTCTGGAGTTAAACGCCAGAAAAACGTCATGATCCGGAGTTGAACGCCCAAAACACGTCAAAACCTGGAGTTTGACGCCAAGAAAGGCCTTTACACGTGGAAAGCTTTAGTCTCAGCCCCAGCACACACCAAGTGGGCCCCAGAAGTGGATTTCTGCACCAATTATCTTAGTTTACTCAATTTTCTGTAAACCTAGGTCACTAGTTTACTATTTAAACAACTTTTACAGACTTATCTTGGACCTCATGACATTTTCAGATCTGAATTACATACTTTGTGACGGCATGAGTCTCTAAACTCCATTGTTGGGGGTGAGGAGCTCTGCAGCGTCTCGATGATTTAATACAATTCCTTTGTTTTCCATTCAAACACGCTTGTTCTTATCTAAGATGTTTATTCGCGCCTAACTGTGGAGAAGGTGATGATCCGTGACACTCATCACCTTCCTCAACCCATGAACGTGTGCCTGACAACCACCTCCGTTCTACATCAGATTGAATGAATATCTCTTAGGTTCCCCAACAGAATCTTCGTGGTATAAGCCGGATTGATGGCGGCATTCATGAGAATCCGGAAAGTCTAAACCTTGTCTGTGGTATTCCGAGTAGGATTCCGGGATTGAATGACTGTGACGTGCTTCAAACTTTAACCTGCTGGGCGTTAGTGACAGACGCAAAAGAGGGATTCTATTCCAGTAGGAGCGGGAACCAACCGGTGATTGGCCGTACTGTGACAGAGTGCGTGCATAGCTTTCACTGCGAGGATGGGAAGTAGCCACTGACAACGGTGACACCCTACATAGAGCTTGCCATGGAAGGAACCTGCGTGTGAGAAAAGGATTTCAAGGAAGAGTTGAAGTCAGAGGACAAAGCATCTCCAAAACTCCAACATATTCCCCAGTACTGCAATTCAAAGTAACATTGTTCCCTCTTTTATTTTTATAATGAAATCTAGTAATTTCACTTTTAATCCAAATAATCCTTGTTGACATCCTAACTAAGATTAATAAAATAACATTGATTGCTTCAAACCAATAATCTCTGTGGATTCGACCCTTACTCACGTAAGGTATTACTTGGACGACCCAGTACACTTGCTGGTTAGTTGAACGGAATTGTGAACAGAAAGTAATCAGTTAGTTGAGTTAGTTTAACTTTTTGGCACATGCCAAGGAGCCACTAATCAAGAATCACAATTTCGTCCACCACTCCTGTGATGATAAAAGCATCTTCTGAAACTCTAAAATTCATTCTTAAAAATTCTGAAGAACAAAATAAAAAGAAAATTACCTAATCTAAGCAACAAGATGAACCGTCAGTTGTCCAAACTCGAACAATCCCCGGTAACGGCGCCAAAAACTTGGTACACAAAATCGTGAGTTCAAACTTTTCTCACAACTCCGCGTAGCTGACCAGCAAGTGCACTTGGTCGTCCAAGTAATACCTTACGTGAGTAAGGGTCGATCCCCACAGAGATTGTCGGCTTGAAGCAAGCTATGGTCATCTTGTAAATCTCAGTCAGGCAGATTCAAATGGTTATGGGGTTTTGATAATTAAAAGATGAATAAAACATAAAATAAGATAGAGATACTTATGCAAATTATTGGTGGGAATTTCAGATAAGCGTATGGAGATGCTTTATTCCTCCCGAATCTCTGCTTTCCTACTGCCTTCATCCAGTCATGCGTACTCCCTTCCATGGCAAGCTGTATGTTGGGGGATCACCGTTGTCAATGGCTACCGTCCGTCCTCTCAGTGAAAATGGTCCGCTACGGGTTACGTAGGGCTAATCATCTGTTGGTTCTCGATCGTGTCGGAATAAGATCCATTGATCCTTTTGCACACTGTCACTGCGCCCAACAGTCACGAGTTGAAGCGCGTCACAGTCATCCCATCCCAGATCCTACTCGGAATACCACAGACAATTGATTCTAGCTTATACCACGAAGACTCTGATCGCACGGAATGGAAGGCTCTGTTGTCAGGAGAGGCAACCATGCGTCGTGAACTAGGAGGCCAAGAGATACACACTCAAGCTCTCGCAGATAGAACGGAAGTGGTTGTCAGGCACGCGTTCATAAGGGAGGATGATGATGAGTGTCACGGATCATCACATCCATCAGGTTGAAGTACGAGTGAATATCTTAGAACAAGAATAAGCGTGAATTGAATAGAAGAACAATAGTACTTTGCATTAATTCATGATGAACAGCAGAGCTCCACACATTAATCTATGATGTGTAGAAACTCCACCGTTGAAAATACATAAGAACAATTGGCCATGCCTCCCAAATAACATGAAACAATCGAAAAAGGGTTCAAAGACCTGATCCCAAGATCAAAGATGATCTAAAGATGAAAATACAATAGTAAAAGGTCCTATTTATAGTGAACTAGTAACCTAGAGTTTACAAAAATAAGTAAATGATGCAGAAATCTACTTCCGGGACCCACTTGGTGTGTGCTTGGGCTGAGCATTGAAGCTTTCACGTGCATAGGCTTTTCTTGGAGTTAAACGCCAGCTATCGTGCCAGTTTGGGCATTTAATTTCAGCTTTTATGCCAGTTCTGGCGTTTAACGCCAGAAAAGGGTCTCTGACCGGCGTTTTGACGCCAATTTGGGCCATCAAATCTCGGGCAAAGTATGAACTATTATACATTGCTGGAAAGCATAAGATATCAACTTTCTAATGCAATTGAGAGCGCGCCAAATGGGCTTCTGTAGCTCCAGAAAATCTATTTCGAGTGCAGGAAGGTTAGAATCCAACAGCATCTGCAGTCCTCTTTCAGCCTCTGAATCAGATTTTTGCTCAGGTCCCTCAATTTCAGCCGGAAAATACCTGAAATCACAGAAAAAACTCACAAACTCATAGTAAAGTCCAGAAATGTGATTTTTGCATAAAAACTAATAATTATATACTAAAAACTAACTAAATCTTACTAAAAACTACCTAAAAACAATGCTAAAAAGCGTATAAATTATCCGCTCATCAGTCACTGGAAGGGTTTTCCTACTAGACCTCTAAGAAACTTGTTCTTAGAAACCTAGGTCATCGGAAGGGTTTTTCCTACTAGACCTTCAAAGAACCTGTCCTTGACAACCTAGATCAGAGAGATGAAAATTGAAGAAACTACCACGCAGAGTCACCTTAGTGTTGGATTCATCAATCTTCTTCATGCAACATGCGAAGCAAATCACTCACCTCACTTAATCACCCTAAAAAAATGTACATAAAGCACAAAGAAATATTTATTCATCAAAAGTTGTGTAAATTGTCTTACCAAAGGTATTTAAATAGGTCCTTAACAAACTAACTAAAAGATAAGATAACTAATTTAAATCAGATTTGATCTTATTAGATTAGATCAAATTCGATTTAAATTTAAAATTCCTAAAAATACTACTTATCAAATCAGAAGTAAATTAAATCTTTCAACAAATTCTAATAGCAAAATAAATTAAAATAAATACCTAAAAATTCAAAAATTAATAATAAATTATGCCTCCAATTTGAAAAGTATTATTTGACTTCTTGTTGTCCTTACTTAGGCCAATGGGCCTTATGAGTTGTTGCGATTTTAGCACCATTGTTTTTGAGATGGACTCTTGGTCTTCTTGATGTCCAAGACCGGCATGGTACAATTCTTTTAGTATTCAAATCTTTGAACGTGAGAAAATTACTATTCTGCCGCTTAGCCCTAAAATGACAAAAATGCCCTCCTGACTATGTATTAGGTTGGTTCTTTTTACTAACAATTTTGGAGTGACTGACATCACGACCTTGACTTTCGAAGTATGGTCATCATCATTGTCACGATTATCAGGATTTTTCTGTTTCTGGTTTAATAGCTCGGTCATCCGCTGAACTTCTACTCTCAGCGACTCATTGATAGCCAATAGTTCGACCTTAGTGGGAGGAGGAGGTGGATTATTTTGCTCTTCCACCATTGATTATAACCTACAAAAGAGGGTAGAAAATTAAACAAAGAAGATGATAGTGGAGTTATATTTAAACTCGTGCCACACGGTGGACGCCAAATGTTCCAATATGAGTCGAGGTATAACTCTTTCTAGTGTCGAGATATAACTTCTTCTTCAGTTTATATGGAGTTTTCTATCCTAAAAACAAAGACGATGAATCATACTTCAGTTATCAGAGAACGCTGGAGGAGTTGGAACCTGCAAAGAGACTCCAATACTCAATAAATAAATTTAACAAATTATAATTAACAAATCACAACTCTCAAATTTAAACCGTAATATTTTACCATATAATAAGTTGAACTTAGATAATTTTTCGACCTATAAATCGACATTGTAATAATAAGTGGCATCCCAAACTCAACTTGTTTTAAATTACTATCATGTAGCACCGTCTTCAATATCCATATATATCGACACTCATGTATTATATGTAAGATAAATTCATTACATTGAGTGCAAGATTTACAATGCTCTTGACAAACAGTTCTTCGAACTTGGCCAAAATTAAAGGTTGTCCGCTTGTCCTGTCCCTCACTGTTGATAGCAAAAAGTACAAGCATTGCTCCTGAAAAAAGATATACCATATGTATCTGATGCATGCATGAATGCATGTTCTCAATTTTTTTTAGGCAAAGTCTATGGTATGGATGGGAGTAAACATCCATATGTATGGATTCTGATGTGTATATCTCACATAGTACCACGTGTACATGTTAAGTTAGATTGTAGGTTGAGTTTTGAAAACTATGTCCTGACTAAAAAAGAGTAGCAGAACTGCTTTTCAGATGAAGTGAGATTATATAGGAAAGTTATCAGGTATACCTAAGAATATCGGTGTTTCAGTTGTTTTAATCGTTGATTTTAATTAATATATATTTTATATATATTTTATAATTCAGATCAACGGTTAAAATAATTGGAATACCGGTGTTTTCGGTACACCTGATAACCTTCCTATAAGATAATCACATATTTTTAATAAAAGTTATTTTGTTTATTTTTTTTCTATGGACTTGATGGGCTTTTGTTTTTCTTGTTCTTCGAATGGGCTGAAAGATGCTGGAAGCTTACGAACAAGGTAGTGTCGCCATAACCTAAGCTCCAAAAGATAAAGAATAGTTCTTTTTTTTTTATTTAAACAAGTGAACCATGTTAGTGAAACTGAAAACCCCACTAGAATAATTTGAAATTTAATTAAACAATTTGTCATTCGTTTTCCTCTTTTTTTGCTGTCTAATGGCTTCATTCTTGTTCTCTTCCTAGAGTGCTTCATTCATAATTTTTTTAATTTAGGTATAAAAAATATTTTATTAGAAAAAATAGTTACCAGTTCAGTTGTTTATACTGCAGTGCTTTATTTATTTATTTTAAATTAAATTTCAAATTATTCTAACGTATTAATGAAAATAATTTTTTTGTTTTACTTTTTTTGTATTGGGCTAAGCCCAAAAAACCCTACCCGAACCAGTCCGAACCCCCCTCACCCAAAACCGCTTCCCCATCGTTTCTCTCACAGAAAACTCGCGCCAAGAGCTGTGCTTCCATGGCTGCCACAAGCTGAACATGATAGCTCCTTCTTCCGATTGATCATCGATTCTGGATCAAAATATGATGCGGCTGAACTGGTCCGAGAAGGTCTCTCCGCTGGTATCACCTCCGCAAGAAGTTCTGTCGCAGAGGATAAAGAATGACGCCTCCATTCACTGCCATGCTTCGCCAGCAATCTCCTTTAATTCTCTTCCATCCAAAACTTCATATCCATCATATTTTCCATTTCGATCTTTACCTGGACCATCACTGTTGCAGTTCAAGCACGGTATCCATTGCCACCTCCAAAACTACCTTCTGCGTGCCGCGTGCCGTCTCTGAACCTCCGTTCCACGTATTGCTCCTCCTTTCAAGGCATTTGCCTTTTTTTCCCCTTTTTTTTGGTCAGCTTTTTTTTTGTCAGTTTTTTTTTCCTTTAACTTCCATTTCGTTCTCCTTTGACTGTTATAAGAAACAGAAAAATCTCATGAACCTGAAATAGGCCCAAACAATTAAGAAACCCAAACAATTTCAGCCCACTTCCCAAAAACCCTATAATCGCACACTCACATTAACTTTCTTAATGTAAATAGCCGACACACTCGATAATTATCTGCTACAACCTGCGCTGCCAGGCTTTTAAGTGCGCAGTCCACAGAAGAATGAAGCCAGGAGTCGCAACATGCTCCATGCCACGTCGGATCCATACATATGGATGTTTGTTCCAGTCCATACCAGAGAATTTGCCTTTTTTTTATTGGAGAAACTATTAAAATATTACCAAAAATTTATATCATTAATAAAAATAATTTTAAAAAAAAATGAATAAATTCTTGAATAATTTAAAAATATTAAAAGAAAACAAAAAAGATATATTTTTATAAATAGTTTAATTTTGATACATATAGATAATGTAAAGTATTTTACATAGTCGTACAATTATATTTATTCTTTTAGATAATCGTTCACACGGTTAATGTAAAAAATAATTATTTTTATTAATGAAGCATTATGTAATTGAATGCATGTGTAAAATTACTTTACACTGACAATATATCAAAATTAAATTCACAGCAAATAATTTTTTATTTATCATACAATTTGTCCATTTAATTTGAATTTCTATATAAATATTTAGATAAGTATTTAGGAAGTGCATAAAAAATAAACAAAATTAGATCTCTAGGATTTTTTTAAATATCTTTTAGAAAAAAAATCAGCCATTCAAAAATAAATTAAAAATATTCACTTATAATAAAATAACAAATTTTTAAGAATAAATATGTTTTATTTTTTAATAATATTTAAAAAATCGTATCAAAATATAATTTTTAAAATCTTCTTAAAAATATATACTTAATATTTGATTATTTTTATCATATTTTAAATATTTTAAAAGTTTATTTATTATTTATATATTTTAATATTATTTTTATCAATAATATAAATCTATGAGAATTATTTTAATAGTTTATCCTTTTTATTTGATAATTAAGATTATTGTTACATTTTAGTTTTTTAACTTTAACCTTTTAACTAGGACCAAAATAATTTGATGTTGTTGCTGCTGTTAGGAGTGGCAATGGGGCGGATAGAGGCGAATTTTGGTCCTATTTAATTTCATCCCGTCTTACAAATAACTCGCATTGAACTCGTTCCATTTTTATTCGCGAATAGTAAAATATTAAATCCTACTCGTCCCTGCGGATATCCGCCCTGCTTCTATAACTATTAAAATCCAATAAATAAAATTAAATTTTAAAATTTATATAATCATCATTTCATACATAATATAAATTAAGATAAAAATTTAAATATTATACAATATTATTAATCATTTTACTATTTTATATATATATATATATATATATATATATATATATATATATATATATATATATATATATATATATATATATATATATATATATATATATATATATATATACCGGAGCGAATTGGGACGGGTTTAACTTAAATCCAACCTCCATCATGTCCCGCACAAGAACCCGCTCCGGTACGAAGACGGATAAGAGCGAATAAAGACGGAGTGAATACCTGCGAATTCGAGTAGTGTTGCCACCTCTAACTGTTGCACGACAGCTCCAACCATATACCAATAAATGTGAAGATATTTCATTACCACCTGTATTTAGTTAAAAAAAATTGTATCTGAATAAGTATTTTGTAACCAAGTTTTTTTTTATTTTTTTTTCAATTTATTCAACATAAAAAAATTTAAAATCAATAAAAAAAATTCTGTAAAATTAATAAAAAATTCTTTAAATTAACACACATTTTTTTGAAAACAATACATAAATTATTTCACAATCACAACACAATGTATTAATATTGCTTTTTAACCCTTAAGAGTCATTCGCTTACTCTATCTATTTTTTTTCCAAATATAATTTTGCTATGTATATGCTCTTTATAAAAATTAAAAAACTGAGATGTTTGATAATAAAAAAAATCAGCTAAAACTAATCATAATTTATTTTATTTAATATTTATTATTTATTGTGATAATTAATAAATATTAAATAAGATAAATTTTAACTTTTTTTTATCTCTCTAACAACAATATCGTTAAAAAAAACTAGGCAAAAATGAACTACTCCACGCTAAAAATGTACTCAGCAGAGAACTAATTAATCAACGCTGTTGAAGTGATTGATATGGAATTTTATTGGGAGGACTTTATTTGTAAAGTCCAAAGTTCAGTTATTTTCAGTTATTATAGAAAGAAAAGCTTTTTAAAGAAAAAGGAAAAAAAGAAAGCGCTTTTTAATTTTGGTATGGGTAAAAAATAACAAGCGTAAGATGGCTAATTTTTTTTATATTGTTTAAATATATGTGTAATACATTATTATTGGAAGATTGGGTGTTTTTTTTTATATGGTGTTTTATTCAAATCGGACGATCCGATTTGTTTGAAGAGAAAAATAAATTACAAATCGGAGGGTCCGATTTGTTTGGAGAAAAAAATAAACTACAAATCGGAGGGTCCGTTTTGTATTTTTTATTTTTTTTTTTAAATAAAAATCGGACGATCCGATTTCAACATTAAAAATTTTTTTTTTTCGAATTCACAAATCGGACCGTCCGATTTGTGATTGTTTGTTTGAAAAAAAAATAAAACAAACAAATCGGTGCATCCGATTTGTACATCCCATACCAATGTGAAATACACTTCTGTTCACAGCTTTTTGTTATACACTTCTCTCTCTCCCACATAAAAAATAACAAGGGTAAGATTGGTGCATTGGAGAATTATTGGGAAGCATGGTGTTTAATGTCACTCCGATGTCAAAATCAAAAAAATCGGACAGTTTGATTTGAGAAGAAGTAATCAGACAGTTTGATTGGGATATATAAATTGAATCGTTTGATTTGCATATCAACTTTCACGTATTGTTTATGCAATTGCCTCCACTCCATCCGTGATATATCTTTCGGCACTCTTTCTCTCTCACCCATTCTTTTCTAATTTTCTTCATAAACTCTACCTATATAACACAATTCTCTCTTCTCTTTTTCCGGTGTTCTTTCATCAGCTTCAAATCATCTCAAGTAATCTCAAGCATCAATCCAAAAAATTAATAATACCTAAAAGACCTAAAATAAAAAAAGTTGATCATCCGAAATTTTATTTTGTTAATTATCTCAATCGTTTTAATTATATAAATTATTATTATTAAACTTTTTAATTTAGTAAAAATAAAAATAATGTGATATATAAAATTGTTAGAGATGTATTTGTTTATTTAGTTAATGAATGTGATGTTACTGATGTTAAGAGATATATTCATTGGTTAGTTAGTGTTATGTGAATTTTTTAAAAATAAATTTTGAATATTTTTTGAGCAATTAATATGTTAATTGTTATTATATGAATATATTAGTTAAGTATTTTAATAATTAGTTAATTGTTGTTAGATATTTAATTAGTAAGTAATTAATTGTTGTTAGATAGTTTATTAATACACTTATGGTAATTGTAATTGTAATTTTATTTTTTTGGATATAATAATTATTGTTATCATTATAATAATAGTAGTTAAGTAGTTAATATATGTTATTGGTAGCCGTACGTGTGTTGTTAAGGAATAATTGAATTTAGTGTAAATTATTTAGTTAATTAATAATTATTAACACTAAATTTGGTATTTTTAATAAGTTATTCATTATTATTAACAAATTTAATATTAAATATTATTATAATGATATTAAAGTTATTTAAATAGTTTTTAATATTTTTAGATTTTAATAATTAATTAATTGTTGTTAAATATTTATTAATATATTTAATGTATTATAATTAAGTTTTTTTAATTTTGAATATATTGTTATAATAATAATAATAATAGTTAAGTAATTAACATATATTATTGGTCCATGTACGTGTGTTGTTAAGGAATAATTAAATTTAGTGTAAATAAATCATTTAGTTAATTAATAGTTATTAATAGGGATAAGTATTTTTTTTGTCCCTAACGTTGAGAGTCATAATCGAAATCGTTGCCATCATAATTTTGGATTTAAAATCATCAAAAATTATGTTGGGGATAATTTCGATTCTGAACCTCAACGTTGGGGACTAAAACAATACTTATCCCTTATTAATACTAATTTAGTATTATTTTAATAAGTTATTTATTAATAATAATAAATTTATTATAGTGATATTAGAGTTATTCCGATAAATTTTAATATTTCTAATTATATATTTTTAAATTTTATTAGTTAATTAATTATGGTCAAACATATAATATATATAAAAAATATATTTATTATAATTAAGTTTTTATGAATATTTTTGTTTGATGTAAAATTTGGCTACGTTTTGTAGGGTTTATAAATATTGACGTACAACCACTTATTGCCGTCCGATCCGCACAATTCTATTGTGGAAGGATATTTACGGAAGACTAATATTTATCACGTTTTTCATATTGGAGTAATTCAGTGTCAATCAGCAATAGTTAACGCACTGATAAAAAGATGGCACCCTGATACGCATACATTTCACTTTCTGGTTGGTGAGTGTGCCGTCACATCGAAAGATGTGGTTATAATACTTGGTCTTCCGACTAATAGTCTTCCAGTGACATGAGTGACCATTAGTAGTTTTGATACCTTAGAAACTAAATCTTTGGATCAGTTTGGGGTGGCACCTAAGAAGGTAAATTGCAGAGAAAATTTTATAAAGTTGACATAGCTACAAAATCTGAAAGACCGTTTAGTCTTGAATGATGAAATTGGGATTCAGAGGTACGTAAAGTACCACATCATGTTATTATTCGGGACGATCCTTTTTGGAGACAAGTCTGGAGCGGTGATGCATTGAAAATTTTTGCCTTTATTACGCGACTTCGCCAGTATCGCTAAATTTAGTTGGAGATTGGCATACTTAACGCACTTGTACAGAGCCTTTTGTTGGACATTTTGTTTCGACTGCAAGGAGGTCGATGGTCCACTAACTTTTTGTTGACTTAGGCCTGAATCCGTCTACCGTTTTTTGCGCCGATTCCTGGCTGTTCCCGACTTTTTCTTGCATATTTGGTATGAAATTGGACGAATCCACCAAATACTGATATATGATACTTGTACAAAATACATGACATTCTTCTTGATATTTGATAATTTATCTTCTCACAAATCACACCTTTTATTTCTTCAAATGAGAGTGTGAATAGAATAACAATATCTAACGGATTCTCACATACAAATTTCACTCCTTTAGATGTTTGTAACAAAATCTAACCGTAATAATATACTTTTAACACAACTCTATCATCCATTTTTTACTCACATCAAAATGATCTTCACTATAATTTTTTAAAATACAAAGGAGAATATAACGAGAGAAGGAGAGTTCTCCAGAGTTGAGTGAAGAAGAAGAGAGATCTGCCAACTGGGGTACGCGTCGTATATATATAGACATACAAATTAGTTGGTTCGATTTCCATTTGGGTATTATTTTTTTAAAGCAAATCAGACGGTTCGATTTATTTTTTCTCGAAATAAAAAATAAAAATACTGAAATCGGACCTACCAATTAACGGCATACAGGTTTAAAAATTTTTTCCTCACACAAACTGGACTGTCCAATTTATATATCAATTTTTACCAACAAAAAATATCAAACAGTCTGATTTTTTCTCCATAAACTTAAAAAACGCAGCCATCAGCCCATCACATCACCGGCTAACACACCCAAATTCTATAACAATGCACAATACACATACAATCTTCATATCGAAAAAAAAAAAGAGCCAAGAAAAAGAAAAGCTTTAGAAAAGCAAAATTGATTGCAATTTTGTGAGGACTAATGAGAATACTTTTGTTTAGTGATTTAAGGTTACATTTAATTCTGAGAATAAGAGAAGATAAGATTGAGAACAAGATACAAAAGGCATAGGCACAAAAATTAGTGTTTTTATATTTTGTTTGGTAATAAACTAAAATAAATCATGAAAGTTTAATTTATTTTCATTTTTTTCTATTCAAAAAATTTAAAAAAATATATAATAATAAAAAATATAATTATAAAAATTAGCAAGAATAATAAAAAAATAAATAATAAGTTGTATCTCTTGTTAGTATTTTTTTATTGTTTCTATTAGAATAAACATAAAATACGCTAATTCAAAGTCTTTAGATATAATATTTCTGTCTATGTCTCATCTGCCAAATACGATTTTATATTTTTGTATCTCTATTAGTCTATTTTAATACTTTGTATCTGTAAATAAATGCAACTTATGAATATGTAAAAGGAAAAAAAAAAACTATGTATCACTGTATCCATATACTTAGATTTCATATCGACTTTTGGTGAAACAATAAAGAAAAAACTTTCACTTTTTTTCTCCTGTGAGATGCTAAAATGACACTTCCTCTCCTCTATTTGTAAAATGTACATTCTTCTCCTTTATAACTTTTAAAAAAATCTTCTCTTTAATCTATTTTAAATTTTTTGTGTTAACTAATATTAACTTTATCCATTTTTTAAGAAAAAATAAATTATTTTTTACAAAAATACCTTGTCATTACATTTTACTTACCAAAATATTTTTTAATAAATTATTTTTTATTGATTAAATTGTATTTTTTATCAGAATATTTTAAAAAATTTAATAATTAAACTATTTTTTCAAGATACCCTTCAATAATTTTTAATATTAAATTGTGATTTTACCAAAATTTTCATTAACAATTATTTTTATATTTTACTATTATTTTTCTGAAATCAATATATATTATTTTAACATTAAATAAAAAATCTTACCACTGTTAATATGTATAACAATTAATATATGAATTATTCTCTACATACAAGCATTTTTTCCATACAAGTCTTTACAAGTCATTTATATTCACGCGTTTCGTGCCGTTACTGCACATTCTTCTTCTTCTTTATTGTCGTCATCAACACCACCTCTTCCTCCTCCTCCTCTTCCTCCTCATTTTTTTATTGGAATTTCTTTTCCTTCTTTTATTGTTTTGAATCCAATCAAGTGGCTGAGGTGTGGTTCAATTCAGACGAAAAAAATGTAGCATTAGAGGAAATATTTTTTCATATTTGCAGCAAATTTGGGTGTGACACGGAGATATTTGGGTATAACACAAAGATATTTAGTTTATTTTAAGAATTTTGGGTGTATTTTTATTCTGATAAGTTCTGCATCAAAACTTTTTCTCTTCCTCCTCCTTATTTTCTACTGCTTCTTTTTTTTATCATCATCACCATCTTCTTTTTTTCTTATTCATCTTTTCTTTTTTGTTTTACCTTCTCAAGTTTCTTCTTATTTTACTCTCTTAACAATAATAAAAATAAAAAATCAAACAAAGAAGAAGAAGAAATGCATAATGCTACAAAATTACTTGGAAGAGGATGAACTTATGAAAGAGTATTATTGTCGATTAGAAATTTTCACAAAATAATTCCGTTGCAAGTATAGTTCCTAACCAACAAACAATACTCAATCAAAGTTTCAATATGGTTGTCACAAGTTCAGTAACTGAGAGTATTAGTCTCAGGTCGTTTTCTCAAATGAATTCTAGTGAGGTATACGTGCTATTGGTTATAGTATCCAAAGAGTGGATTGATAAAGAGGCAAGAAAATAAATCAAGCAACTAAAGATAACAACTACTAAAAAGAGGCATTCATGTGGCAAGGATTGAGAATCTAGGATTTCTATCCTAGTGATAAATCATAACACAATAATTATCAAGAATTTATCCTATTTAGTCATCTCCAATGGGAGAAGGTACAATGTCATTTCTAACACTCGAAGAAAGTCAAATAAGACTAGTCAATCTCAATCCAAAAGTCCTAGTCAACTTACTAATTGAATTAGCAAAAGACTAGTGACAATGGAAACAATATTAACTAACAACTCTAAATCATCAACCCAAATTGGATATTCATGACTCAAGATCACCTAATTTCTCTTTTCAAGCCAAGAATGATAAAAAAAATATACTCTAACATCCAACCAAGCATTTTGTCAAATACTTGGAAGGCATAAAAGAAAAGCATCATAAAAGTGCAAGAAAAGATGAATTCTACAACTACCAATTGCAAGAAAATAACAATAACAACTCAAATCGACAATAAAAGAACATCAAACATGAATTTCATTAAAAAAAATCCAAATCCAACAATAGTTCATAAACATAAAAAGAGACATAAAAAGAAAAATTAACAAGAAGAAACTAGGAAATTAAACTACTAGAGCATGAAAATGTAAAAGAAACAAGATGAAAACAAGAAATTAAACCTAGATCTAAGAGGAAAATAAACCTAAGAACCCTAATTCTAGAGAGGAGAGGGAGCTTCTCTCTCTAGAAAACTACCTAAAGCATGATCCTAAGCTAAACTAATTGCTCCCCCCTTGTCCCATCTTGAATTCTGCATGAAATAGCCTCAGAAATGAGTTGGATTTGGGCTTGGAAAGCTCAGAAATTGCCCCCAGCAAATTCACTTTAATGAGGTCACGTGATCAGCGCCATGTGTGCGCATGGTCGACGCGTGCACGTCGCTGGCAAATTTCCTCCTCACGCGTACACGTGGGTGACGCGTGCGCGTGGCCTTCAATCCTCCAAAGGCTCATTTCTTCATGAATTCTCCACTTTACATGCTTTTCTCTTCACCTCTTCCATCCAATATTTGCCTTATGAATCTGAAATCACTCAACAAACATATCAAGGCATCAAATGGAATTAAAGTGAATTAAATTTAGCTATTTTAAGGCCTAAAAAGTATGTTTTCACACTTAATCACAAATTTAGGAAGAATTATAAAACCATGCTATTTCATTGAATAAATGTGAGATAAATTGATAAAATTTCCTAAATTAAGTACAAGATAAACCACAAAATTGGGGTTTATCAAACCTTCCCACACTTAAACTAAGCATTTTCTCATGCTAAACTCAAGAAAGAAACAAAGGGTATCAATATTTATTCAATGCAAGTAAACTATCTATATGCACTCTATCTACATGCATGCAATTACTTGGTCAAAATAAATCAATTTTCAAGAAAGCATATATGCCAATGAGGGCTAAAGGTATTAACAATCAAGTCAAATCCATAATTGAATTGAGTTAATGAAAATAGTTTACAAACTTGCAAGATGAGAGATGATATTAGGTGAAAACATGTAATTGAACAGTCGAACCCTCATTGGATGTGTATCCGCTCTAGACACTCAAGTGTATAGTATTGATTCACTCAATTCTCTTCTAATCATGCTTTCCAAGATTTGTTTTTTATCTAACAATCAACAATCATTCCATGCATGCATACAAATATCATGAGGACTTATACATAAGTTGTAATGGGACTAGAGTCAAGGTATGATTGTATTTGGTCAAGTGGACTAGAATTTGAATCTTTGATTAACTTAAACTTCCCACCTAACCTATGACAACCTATACAATTTAAATGCTAACCTAACTACCCATTTTTTACTTTTCCACACACACATGCATTCTCTTTTTTTTTATCACAACCCATATACATTGATTATTATTATTGAATTTCACTTTGGGACATTTTGTCCCCTTTTTATTGCTTTCTTTTTTTCTTCCTTTTTTTTTTTTTTTCTTTATATATATATATATATATATATATATATATATATATATATATATATGTTTTTTTTTATTTGTCTTTTATTTTTTTTTCAAACTATAATATATACAAGAGCATCAATGCATATGATTTAAACATTTAATGCATGAGTATGTACCCAATTTCTAATATTTTTAATAGAAATACAAAAATACTCTTTTATCTCTACCCAATATTCCCAAATCTTCTCAAATTTCCCACAATTGAATGATAAACACTCTCACTAGTCTAAACTAATCAAAGATCCAAATAAGGGACATTTACTTGTTTTTCACTTAGGCTTGTAATGTGCTAAAATTAAGAACAAATAGGTTTAGCATAAGTTTAAAATTGGCTAATAATGCACTACTAGAAAACTAGTTATTACAGACGGATATTTCCGACGGATTTTATCCCACGGAAATACAGAGAGAATTTCAGAGGGATTTTTTGTCGAAAAACAAAAAAATGAATTAGCATAAATTACAGACGGAAAAGAGAATCCGTCGATAATTTCGTCAGAAAATTTAACTTTTTTTTTTCGTGGAAAAAGGTTACAGACGGAAAATCCGTCTATAATTAAATAGGCAAAACGCTGCGTTTTATTAAATTATTAAAGACGGAAAATCCGTCTGTAATTTAAAATATTCCGTCGAAAAATGTTCATTTAAACCTAACTCTATCTCCCCTCTCTCGAGCTCCATTAACATTATACACAACTAAAATCATCTTCTTCCTCTCTCCGTCCATGAGCTTCTTCCTCTCTCCGTCCACGAGCTTCTTCCGCCGCTGCCGTCATTGCTCGCGTTGCAGATCTCTCTCTGTCATCCCTTGGGTCGCACGAGCCCCCTCCTTGTGATTCTGTTGCTTAGGGTTCAATTTTTCTATGCCAATTTTAGGTTTATTAATTTTTCTTTGCAGTTTCTATCTTTTTTTTGTTGTTGATGCTGATTGAGCTTCTTCTTCCTGTTGCAGTTTCTATCACATGCTAGTATCTCGAACCGATGGTAATTTTACCTTTTTCATTCTCTTTCTTCTGTTTAAATGTTTCTAATTTTTAGCTTAGGGATTCGATCACCTGTTCTGAGCTTGTTTCACGATTCTATTCTATTTGTGATTTTTTTGTGTGGATAAATGCATTGCTTTCAATCATTCATCTTAGTATTTTTCGTTCTTATACAATGTGCGAAACACTTGGATTTATATAGCTTTAAGAGGCTACTGAAACTTTTTCAGTTTCACCATTGTAACGCTGGTTTAATCTATTTCTTCTCATATTGTATACATGTTTGTTTATTCTATTTGGTTGATTGTTTTTGGAACCCTAGAATTGCACATTCTTAATTAATCAGTGTTCAATTTCTATGTTTATGTATGGTGTATTTTTCAGGTGATTGATGTATTAGTTAGTCTCTTCTGTTGTTCTATTATATCTGCAGAGACGTTGTGGGATGGTGGTTAGCTTCTATGCCAGTTGCTTTCTTACAGAGAGTCAGAGTTCAACAGCAACCACCTTAAGATGGTGTTTTGCTCTTAATAGGTACATCAATGTTTTGCTCTTAATACGCCAGTTGCTCTTTATAGATTTGGGTTCCATGTTTCTTATTTATTTGTTTCTTTATTTACTTATTTGAAGTTTGAAATTGGATATTGCAAGACAAGGAGAATGTTTGAGGAAAAAGGGTGATACAGGATGCTAATCTGATTCAATCTGCTCTTATTGTCAATTATCTATGTTTCATCTCAATGTGTTCCTGTCCTAAATAACATTGTTCATCTTTTGTTGTTTAGGAAGCTTGCAGACAAGATTGCAGCTTCTGATTACTATGTGGTTGTTTCGGACTACTTTTATGGTGAACCCTATGATCCTCAGAATACTAATAGACCTTTAGGAATTGAGAGTTAGTGATGACGTGGGTGTAAAGTCTTTAATGCAACTCGTGTTAGTGATTAGATAAATAAAATAAAATAGAATAGAAGTTACTCACATAAATGTTTGATAAGCAATAAGCAATAAGCTACTTTGGACCTGTCTCAGCTGCCAATAAGGTTAGAAATCAGCATCGTTTGTCCATATATGTATTTGTTGCTGCAAATCAATGATTTATTGAATTCTGTTTTTGGCTGCAGTTTTTCTCATCAAATGGTTTTTCTTGCCCAAGTCTCTAGAATCCTCCTGATCACTTTGTAAAAATTATTAACAAGGATTTTGAACAGGTAGGTAGAATATGAATCACTCTAAGATCTTTACTGAATAACAATTTATTTTAAAGGTTACAATGATAGGTAGAATAAAAATCACTCTAATATCTTTCTTGTTTTGCTTGATGGATTAAGTCTAGGTATAGCTTGCCACTTATTTTATGCCTTCAACTTTCTCTGATTTCTCATTCATATGAAGGTAAACAAAAACAACCCTCTTACCCCCAAAACACACATTCATTCATATGAATGAAATTTATGGAATGAAAACATGAGGTGGAGATGCTTTGATGTAAAATACTTGCTATATAAGTAGACAAGCATTTGATTTTAAATAACTGCATTATTATTGATCATGATAGTTTAGGTAAGTTAGTTTTAGTTTTAGGCCTGTAATATTTTATATGTACTCAAATTGATTCTTAACATATTAAAATAACTTGCTGGAGGTGAAGGGTTGGATAAAAAAATTAAAAAGAAGAGATCTGTTGGAGCTGTAGGAAATAGAGTCATGACTGGTGAAAGAGATGTGAAACGATCTGCTCTTCCAAAGGCAAATGCTGGTTCGAAGATGTGTTTTTATGATACACAGGGTTTCAGGTAGTTTGACTTGTTATAGATTTCAGGACTTAGGTTTTAGTTGTCATGCTAATACTGACCAAATAGTTTTTTTGAGGATTTATTAGATTTTCCATCAATGATGATATATATGGAGTAATTTCACACACTGGTTTTCATCCAACAGAATTTGTTAATGGTAGAAAATATCATATGAATGATTCTATGCTTTTTTGTGTATGTTAAAACTGAATGGATCATGATCATGGTATTGAATCAACGTCACTATTATAGGGTTGAGTTTGCTTTTTTGTGTTGTTATTGTTGTTGGAGGAACATGCTTGAGAGATTGTCTCGCTTCAGTATTGTTATGCTTGCCATGTGTTTGATGAATTTTCTGAGAGATGGAAAAGAGCGGAACTTATTTTCTGTGTTTTCTTTTCCCAATTCACAAGATTTAGGTACTTTTCCTCTTAGATTGCTTATGAAATTGGATGTAAGTTTTCTCATGTTTTGCATTTGTGATTGGTAGTATTTTTCCTTGCTTGAAGTTGTTAGTTATTATTAAACCACTGTTTTGTGCCTAATATAATTGATAAGTACTACTTGTATGTACTACTTCATGACCAATAAACTTTCTTATATTAGATAACCAATTCTGCCTTTTGTTACTGCTGAGGACCAGAAAACTGCCATGGCCAAGGCTTCTAAGGCATGTGCCTTTCTCAGGAGATGTCCTTCACTAACACCGCTGATGTCCTTTTTCTGCCTCCCTTATCAGCTTATACATTGGCATATATATTGCCCTTATTGAATTGCTATATGCTGTCTTATTAAGTGACCAACTACTATTTTACTGACCAATAATATTCAATAGGATTAGCTGACATTAGCTATCCTTCCAAACATGGCTAAGACTTAAAAGTATATAGATTACAGTTAACTTAAAATCTCTACTGTTTTACTGGAAAGGATAACTGATGCTACAATTTGACTTTTCCCCCTTCTAACCAGGGGAAGCTATTTTCAAATTCTGAATCAATACAAAAGAGAGCTGAAGCTGCAGTGCTCTTTAAGCAGTTGGAATATCCAGTTTTACTGCATTGCATATGTTTGATGCTTACTGCTCTGTTCAGAACTTGTATGAGGATAAAAATTCCTGACTTGATCATTTGATGAACTTGATGTTATGTAGCAGTGATTATTTATCTTCGTATTTGCAGCTGCTATAGAGGATAGTTCAATTGATTTTGGAGACTTCTTTAAAGGTCCATTGCCAGGAAAGTTTCTCAAGCTTTTAGGGTTTCTTGCCTTGTCACGTCTTGGTGTGTATATTCCTCTAGGTGGGGTTAATAGGGAGGCTTTTGTTGGAAATTTAGATCAGAATAGTTTATTAAGCACTTTGGACTCATTTTCTGGACTCATCAATGCACAAATTGTTTTCCAACTTCTTGCACAGGTATATCCGAAGTTGCAAGATCTTCAGAAAAGAGAAGGCGAGGCTGGAAGAAAGAAAATTCTTCAATACACTCGATATGCGTCAGTTGGATTTGCAATTGTACAGGTCAGGAAATTTGTGATCTATGTGAACACTGCATTTTCTCTTGACTCATGCTTAGATTTAAAATTCTCATCTTACTCATATCTTCTTTATTCTAACTTAAAATACTCTCTTTTTAAATTTTTAAAATGTCTACTTTTCTGATGAAGTTGTTATAATCGTCACTCCTGTTTTTTCATTTCAGGCAATTAGCCAAGTCCTCTTTTTACGTCCTTATGTGAATGACTTTAGTATCGAGTGGGTTCTTTCATCTATTATCTTGTTAACTCTTGTTATAATCAAAAGAAGATTCTTGATTAGACAAACATGTTAGTGCTTTAAGAGTATAATTATTAGCTTTGAGTGTGTATATTGGCTGTTTAACTTTTAACGCCATTAATGCCTGTGCTTCCTATTGAGAACTCTATGCTGCTCATTATCTTATTTCTACGGTCTCTAACGGGGTGTTTTCTTCGTTTTAGCTGAAGTAGACATGCAGAAAATGAGTCATGTGTGAAAATTTTACCGAAGATTGCTGGTGGTTTTGTCACTGCCTTATCTTTCTGCACTGGTAAGTGTGTGATATTTTGCATAATAAATCAAATATGGAGCTGCCTCTATTCTTCAGGATTTTAGTGCCTTTCGGTGTTTTGTGTTGATTTTATTGGTGGATTATTTATCTGGCTTAGATGTGGATTTATTTATTTATTTTATGCTTGCTCAGATGTGGATTTTGCATTTTCTCCCTGCAAGCGTTGTTAGCATGTATATTTTCTTTTCCTCTCTATATTGACATTTTCTGTGTATTAATTTCATCAATTGGTTTCCCCATATATAACATGTTTATAGTGTTTGCAATGCGTTTCTTTGATAGGATCATCATATACCAAGTGTGCATCTAACCTTGTAAAATCATTTGAAGAACTGAGGGTTCACTAATCTTTTTAGATCTTAGTTAAACTAGTACAAATTTATTATAAAAGACTGTGTGAGCATTAGCTTGTATTTTGAGTTAGTAAGTGTAAACTTGTGAAAGCTCAGAGATAATAGATAGTTTAACAATTGAATTTTGGTGAAACTACAAAGACTTACTGAGTAATTTTACATAATTTTAGTGCTCCATACATTTTGGTTAAGGATAATTTCCAAGTATGTTCATTATTCCCATCTTTTTATGAATTGAAAACCATTGATCAAATTTTAGAACTTTTCCTGCATCAGAATTTCAAGTTTAGATGCTTTGTTCTGCGTCTTATTTGAAAGAACTCTATTCTTGCCCATATGTTTTGTCTACTGTATTTGATGATGGATTCCAAACACATTTCACTGTCATTTAGATAAACTTGTGAAAGTCATATTTGAGTTGAAAAGAATAAAATTCACATTTTATTCTCTGCAATAAGTTCATTTAAGAAAAATGAAGTTATTTTGTGTAGAGCATTTTATATTCTTTTTGTCTCCCCGCTAGTTATCCTTGCAAAAGAAGTGACATCTCTTTCATGGTACAGTTCATTCGTTTTCTACGAAGAACCGAAGGTGTTGAAGCAGCCCGAAAGTACTTTCTGGATGCACGCAAATCTCCAAGATGCACATATCATGTTTATGTTGCTTATGCTACAATGGCCTTTTGTCTTGACAAAGACCCAAAGGTCCTACCTATTTCCTTTTATTTATGTCTTTTACTTTGTGTATTTATAAAGTTAGTAGATTATTATATGTATTGCATACATTCATGTGCTTTACAATAACTATTCTTCTGGATGAATGCCTTCTAGCGAAGAAGATGAGACTCATTAGTTAAAGGCTATATGATAATATGATTACTTTTTCGGCTTTTTCATGCAGATGGCACATAATGTTTTTGAAGCTGGACTAAAACGCTTTATGCATGAGCCTGTTTACATTCTTGAGTGAGTTATATTCCCTCCTATCATTGAGTCAACCTAATCATAAACAACAATCTAATCATAGTGATTAAATCAACCTAAGATCAAATTAAATCAACATACCTAGATATTACATCACTTCAACATATCCTTAGTATGTTCTACTAGCTTGCTCTCTTAATATTTGGATCTTTGTAAATCCACTAATGTTGGTTTATGTGCCTCTTATTGTTATGTCTTTGCTGTCTCTGATTAAAAATTGTACTAGTTCTTTTGATCTTGTACTACCTCTTTTTCCCTGAGTTAGATGATATCTTATTGTCTCACTGGTTGTACATGTCATCATTTCTATTAAAAATATTTCCTTTCATATTCAAAATATTATTGACTGAGTATTAAGAATGTTTTCATGATGCTTTAGATATGCTGATTTCTTGACACGTTTGAATGATGACCAAAACGTCTCTGAATTACAGTGGGAAATCCAGCCTTAAAGGCATGTGTATAAGTATATAAATTGAAATGTGAGGAAAGTTGGGATGATGAAGAAGAAGCAGCAGCAGCAGAAAGAGCAAGTGAAGTGAATTTTGCAGATGAGATAAGTGGAATTAATACAGGATCTCATTCACCAACTTCATCTAATGAATCCTCTGTTACAAGTTAATTATTAAAGCAGCGAAAATTGTTCAAATGAGTTAGGAAATTGAATAGGAGTTGCTTGCAGTATAGTTCTTTTAATTTACTAGTATGAGGAAAATTATTTAGAGCCCTTTGGATAGCATTAACAACTTTTAATTTACTCAATACAATTTGTTGATGTATCGTTATTTATTATTATGGTTGATGTATCAATACACTTTGTTTATGTTTTAAATTATATTGACTTGTTTGTTTATAGTATTTTTCTTTAGTTTGATAATACGATGAATTTGTTTATTTTTAGAAATATTATAAATATTCGAATGCAAATTAGATAAAAATTTGTATTTATTAAATTTATATTTATTTTGTATGAAAACAAGTTTATTTTGTAATGAAAAATTAAAAAAATTATTTTACCTTACCAACGGATTTACAGACAGATTTTATGTCTGTATTTAGAGTATAGAATGGCTTTCTAAAGTTCCAATTACAGACGGAAAATCCTTCTGTAATTACGGACGAAAAATCCGTCAAAAAATTCGTCTGTAATTACAGACGGAAAATCCGTCGAAAAGTTCGTCGTCTTCGAAAAAATGGATGCAAAATTTACAGAGGGAAAATCCGTCGGTAACTGGTAAAAATCCGTCTGTAATTTTCCGACAGAAAAAAATCCGTCGGTAAATAATTTCCGGTGGGGCTTTTACAGAGGGACAAAATCCGTCGGTAATTTCGTCGGTAACCAAAAATCTGTCTGTAATAAAAACTAAATCTGTCTGTAAATCTGTCTGTATTAATCCATTTTCTAGTTGTGATGGAAGATAAAAGGTAAGGCTATTTGGGTAAGTGAGCTATTTGAAACGATGACCTCAATCATATAAATGCATGTATACACAAAATAATGGACATAGAGAATCAAACAAATCAAAGATTGCAATTATAGAAAGAGAATAATACACACAAGAATGAAAATAAGTGGTTATATGATGTAACCACACAATTAGGCTCAAAACTCACATGTTTATGTGTTCTTAGCTCAAAACATGCTCCACAATGTATAATTCAAGCAAGTTATTAAAAAAAAAAATTCAAATCAATTGGGGTGCCCTATAGATAAAATTCCTTGAAAAATTTCATTATTTTGACTAAATTTATTATATATGTGCAAACTAAGAAAATACAACTAAAAATTCTAGAAGGCCTAAAAAAATGAAATGCGAAAGTGTTGAGATTAGAAATTTGTCATCCAAAAATGCCGAGTGGTCGGACGACCTCCCCACACTTAAAAATTTGCACCATCCTCGATGCATTCAAAGATGAGCATGGGGGTACGGCGACTTTCTGGATTGCCACCTTCAGCTGGTGGGTCAACCGGTTGCTGCATGTTCTTTCTTTCGGTTCCATTTTTGCTTATGGTGCACCCTCCATGAAAAAGAGAAAACCAGATAAGAAAACAAGTAAATGCAAAAGCAAGAAAGCATATATTGTTAGAATGAGGTAAGAACCACTAGAATGGAGTGAGTGGATTGGTGTGACATTAAGAAAGAGTAGTGTGTGAGTTCTAAGTTGAGTTTAGAATACACACACTAGCATAGAGAGCTATGTCACAATTACACAAAAAAAGCATACATTTCACTCATTCTTGTGTGCTTGAAATATTTCAAAGGAAACTTGTAGATTAGGACAACCAAACAAGCAATGAAGAAGCATAAAAGCATTCAAGCAAAAATCAAGCAATTGTGAAATTGGATAATGAATGGACATTGATTGATGTGCAAGTAAACTTAGTGGACCAATTGAAATGTAAAGCTCACACATCAAACAATGACACATATTGAAGTTTGTTTACAACACCTAAGTGACATAGAGGTGGAACACATGGGTGCTATGAAACTTAGGAAAAAGAAGATAGAAGTAAAAAATCAATTACATAGCATGCATGGTCCACAAAATTTAGAAGGCTAAAAAATATGTCACTAGGTAAACGTACGATCCAAATTTACAATTCCAAGATCTCAATGCATGAACTAGGTGATGTAAGTAAAGATCAATCAACAACAAGTATCACCTAACAAAAAATGCATTGACTATGTACAATTGCCTAATAATGGATAACGAAATCAAATCACATGGTGGCCAAACATGTAATTCAAAAGATTTAAAGCGCTTGAAGGCAATGTCAAAAGTACTTGATATGTACAAAATTAAGCATGAAGAGTTCAAAATCAAGTAACAATAAATAGTTTCAATAAAAAGATCCATTAATGGACATTAATCACATAAGAACAGCAAAAACAAATCAATCATCCAACACTTATCACTTAAAATAGAAAATTAAACAAAAATGAAACTAACTAAATAGCTAACCAACTAAACTAACTAATGGTTGATGGTGGTAAATGGTGCTTATGGATGATTTGTGGAAGAAGAGAAGAGAAAAGGAAAGAAGAAAAGAAAAAAAAGTGGTGAAACAAGGCAGGGTCACACATACGCATCAGGTCACGCATACGCGTGAATAGCAGAAGTGGCGTGCGACGCGTGCGCATCGGCGAGGCATGCACGTGATTGAAGAAAGAGATAGGTGACGCGTACGCATGGGTCAAAATTATGTGCCAGAAGCACAATTTCAGCATACTACATACGCAACTCTCTAATTTTTGTACTGAACGTAAAAATTTTGATGGTCACGGATTCGCATGAGCGAAGCATACGCGTGAGGGGTTGAAAAGAGTAGTGCTTAATAATGACCAAAATTTTTTTATGTTGCTCTTTCAATTTTTCTTTTTCTTTGTTTTTGCTTTTTTTTTCCTTTCTTCTTTTTTTTTCTTTTTTGAAAAAAAATAGAAAAATAAAAGAAATAAAAAACAAAAATAAAATTTTTGTATTTTTATCTAAAAATTTATGTTTTCCTTCAGAGTTTTTGTATTTATGTCTAAATATTTTTTTATATTTCTTATAAGAAATGTTTGTGTTTAGTTTCATAAAATTTTTAGAATAATATTATACATCCAAATTTTTTTGTTAACCAAATCCAATTAAATTGATCTAATATAACAAAAATTAATTATGACTATTATTATTCCAAATTTTATTTGTTTAACTTAGTTAAACTTGTTTCATAAAATAACTTAAATTTATAGTATTACTCTAAAATTTTATATTTTATTATTTAAAAAAGGTACCAATAATTTAAAAAAATATATTTTTTTAAATATTATTAAAATATAATTACAAAAATATTACTCATGCATCATTAAAAAAAAGGACCTCTTCCATAAACATTATCGAATTCACCTAACACAATTGCACAAGTGTGTAGTTGATTCAATAGAAAAAGAGAGAAAATAAAGTTAAAGAAGATAAAAATGACGAGAAAATGATTATATTGTTTGGTTATACAAAATTACAAAAAAAAATAAAGAAAAAAAGTATATGAAGCCAACCCTAAAAGTTTTGTCAGCTCCCTTGTTAAAATAAATGATATTGTAAAATTAAAAGTAATTGAAATACCATTTATATTTTTTAATATATATTTTAAAAATAATTATTTAATGACTTTTGTTTCGAGAGTTACTTAAAATTAGGTTGTGTTTAGGTTTAAACGTGAGGTCCAGACTTCCTCTATGACAGCGTCCGATTTGTATTGGAGTTGAGATGTCGCCGTCCGAATTTTTCGTGATCGAAGAGGTAACGGTGGTACCTACAAAAGACTCCGATACTTATGTTAATAAGGGTGTCAGTATATTTATAATAGAATATATAACCACGTTTTAAAGTAATTTCACCTTTAATAGTGGATGTTTATTCCTTTTTCTAAAAAAATTGTTGAGATTTTCTTTTTAGATAAATGAAAAATATCTTAAAAATTAATTACTTATTTAAATAAATATAACTGTATTTATAGTTACCGTACTCAACTTTTATGAGGTCGAGTAAATATAGAAGATGCCTGATATTTTTATGTGACCCTCTATTTTTTTGGATTTAGCTGAATTTTTGGACCCAAATATATAAATAATTACTATAGTAATAATAAAATAAATAAATAAGTTGTTGAAATAAATATTAAATTCGGGAAATTAATAATAATAATTAAAAAGTGGCTAGTATTTATTATGAAGTTAATTTATATATTTTGAAATTAAATTAAAATATAAACATTTATATTTATCATGCAATAAAGTTATATACGTTATTTTACATATTTTTGTTTTTTTCATATTTTTTTCTCTTCATTTAAATACATAAAAAGAAAAATATATATATATATATATATATATATATATATATATATATATCTTTTTTCATCCAAACAAAAACATAAGACTAAGGACGAGAATAGATAAGATTATTATCCAATCAGGGGTCCCTCACAAGTCATCCGTCCCCTCATTCCAGCCTATCATCCTATCATTATCCTTAAAGAAAGAAAAATAGGGATTTCCTAATGGTCTTACCGTCTTATAGACTAAAGTCAGGTTGAATAAATAATTTAATTAATTTTTTAAAATAAATAATTTAAATAATAAATGATTATATTAAAAATAATTTATAAATAAATTATTTTGTATTTAAATTTTTAATTTTAAAAATATTTATTTTATAAAAATGTGATAAAAAATAATAGTATTATGAGAAAAATTATTTTTTGGATTAAGTACGATTTTAGTCTTTAACGTATATGACAAAAATTTGTTTTGTTTTTGGCTTTTTTTTCACTATAAAATGGTCCTAAAAATTTCAGTTTGTTTTTAAATCGTTATTTTCACCAAATTTTTTATTTTTATTACCATTTTACCCCTAATTAAAAAATTATAAAATAAAATTAAAAAAAAAAGAAAGAAAGGGAACAAGGGGGAAGAAAGAGAATCGGGGGGAGAAAGAGAGTCGCAGGAGGGGATGTGGGAAAGGTGGCCGTCGCGCCGCCACCTGTAAATTGTGATGTAGAGTGGAAAATTTCCACGTCGCCGCCACTGCTGCTTTTTCGCCGCTGCTTCCTTGCCGTTTTCGTTGCAATTCGCGGCGTCGCCACCAATGCCGCAGTCCTTTCCACGCGATCTGCCACCCCTACCGCATCTCTCCTCTCCTCATGATTTGCAGTTCACCGCCGCAGCCTCTCCTCACCACCGCTGCAACCCCTCCTCTCCTCTCTGCTTCTGGTTTTGCTTTTGTTGTTACTTTGATTTCATTATCTATTGTTGTTGTTGGTGTTGTTCTTCTAATTGTTGTTGTTTCACTGCTTCTGCATGTTTTTTTGCACTCTGCTTCTATTTCTGCATTTTGGGGAAGATGAGAGAAGTGCATTTTCATTCGAAGGACGATTTTTAAACTAACTGAAATCTTATGGACTATTTTGTAGCAAAAAAAGATCAAAAACGAAATAAACTTTTTGACTTCTACGTTAAGAACCAAAATCGTACTTAGTCCTTATTTTTTTTAACTTTTCTATAAACTTTTAAATAACTTTTTAAAAAACTGTAATTTGATTTTAAAATTATACTAAATATTAATATAATTTTAAAATTATACTAAATATTAATACTATTATTTTTTATAAAGAGAAAGTCTAGAGGGCCAATAATTCTATTGAATTTTGGCCAACATGTAACCAGCAGAAAAAAGTGAACCATTGGATGAAATTTCACACTAATCTTACACCATCAAATTATCATTGATGGTTAGTTGATGGCTAACAATTACAAAAATTGCTGGCCCCTAACATTGCTCTTTTATAAATCAAAATTTTTAAAAAAATTATTTTTAAAGCTTTTCAAACGAATTCTAAACCCTTTTTTATCTTTATTCTAGGAAGTAGGAATCACTGAATTGATTAGCAATTGATAAGTAAATCCTAATTGGATTAAGGAAATAATAAACGATAATCATGGCGCCTACCACCCTTGACCCAATGAGAAAGGAAAATAGATAAAGCGGACAGTCGGACACAATTATTCTTACCCCACAAACATTTTGCTAGGCCTATCAAAACATTTGAATTTTGTCTATTACGTAATTATATATTAAAATTAATTATCAAAATAAAATATATATTAAAAATTAATTAAATTACACATATATTTATATATAAATATATAATAATTAATTTTAATATGTGAATAATATTTTTATAATTTTTAATTTCACCACATAAATATAGTCTATTACTTCATCACTAGATCTCTTAACTAAGAAATCAAGAATTTAATAAATCTTATATTAGATAAAAAGAGTATCTCATAACCAATTCTTTGCACTTAATAAATATAGAGTAATTATTTAAATTAATTTTTAAAATTTTGAATATTAAACACTTTGATTTTTTAATTTTAAAATATAAAAAACAATTTCCAACAAATAATACACTCTTCTTTCAAATTAATCTAAAAAATAAAGTACGAAATAATTTTGAAGAATTTAAAACAATTTTGATTAAACATATTAAATTAGAGAAAGAGTATATTCTCTAACAAAAATAAATATTAGAGACTATTTTATATATTTTAAAACTTAAAAGACTAAAATATCTAATATTACAATTTTATTTAGAGATTAATTTAGATAATTATTCATTAATATATGATCCGCAACAAAAGAATTAAGTGTTTACTTTTAATTTGTACGATGACTAATTTATACGTACTGAAATGATAAAAAAATAAACAAATAAAAATTTGCCACATAGATTATATTACTTAGTCATTATTTATTTTTTTATTTTAAATATTATATCAATATATACTAAAATACTTTTATAAATAATTACAAACAGACATATATACCCTTATGAATAATTTTGTTAAAAGATTCAATGACGCTTTTTTTTTATTATTGTGACCAAATATATTTTTAAAATAAAAAAAATTATAATAAAATCTTAACCTAAAAATCTCAAAAAAAAAAAAAATAAAATCAAAATAAAATTTTTAGAAAACAAGTAACAGATCAGATCATGATTCCAATATAAACACAATTGAAGAGATCATGATTTTCTAGGAATTTTTCATCTCTTGACACTATCTAAGACTGAAATTCATCAGTTCCATTGAATTTAATTCATTGAAATTTGGGATTTTTGTAGGATGGTTAATTTCATTTGTTGATGTACATGCATAATATTCAGATCTCGTTAGTTAATTCATAGAAATATGGTAACTTGATATTGTTAATTGAATTTAATTCAATTTGTTCAATTTTAGTTTCTTTGAATTTATCTAATATCTGGGGTGTTGTTCATTGATATAATCATACATGCTTTGGCGTGGAATTGCCATGATGAAATACCAGAGCAAGTTTCTTTTTTCTTTTCTTTGTGAACTGATGGTTTATACTATTCTATCCTTTGGTGCAAAAGAAAAAAAATTTCATGCTAAAACAACATCGGCTCTATACAAAAGTGTGTTTTCAAGGTGAGGGGTGAATCGGATTCAATGGAAGTGAGGGATTTGAAACTTAGCTTTCAAGAGATGGAGAAATTTCATGATCTCTTCAATTGTAGAAGTAGCAAATTGAGAGAGAAGATAAACAAATTCCTAATTTTTTCTCTAAAAAATTGATTTTGATTTTTTTTTTTTGAGATTATTAAGTTAAGATTTGGTTTTATTTTTTTTGTTATAAAAGTTATTTTGATCACAATAATAAAAAATATTATTGAATATTTTAACAAATTAATCATAAAGATATATATATATATATATATATATATATATATATATATTATTTATAAAGATATTTTAATTTATATATCGATGTAATATTTTAAAAATAACAAAAATATAAATGATGACTAAGAAAATATAATCTATGTTAAAAAAATTTATTTGTTTGTTTCTTTATCTAATCGATATATATAAATTGAGAAAGTCTAGTAGGTTAACACTTTTATTAAAATTTGAACAACATTTAACTGATAAAAAAGAGTGAGTAATCTCACACTATTAGATATAATTTCACATAATTAAAAATATTAATGATAATTAATTGATAGTTACAAATCACAAAACTAACTTACTCCTAACACCTCTCATATAAATTAGTCACTGTAACAAAACAAATACCAAAAAATTAAAGAAAAATATAGGAAGCTAATGGAATATTTGTACAATGTGTACAATGGAGGTTTAGGGAGTATTAGAGATATAACCATTAGTGTTACCTTTTTTCATCGGCGTAAGTTTTTGAGATGAGTGGTATCATGATATAGTATAAAAGCTCTAGATCCGAAAGGTCAAGAGTTCGATCCTTATTGAACCCCAAAATAAGTTTAAGTTCGATCCTTATTGAACCCCAAAATAAGCTTAAACTTTTGGGATGATTGTTTTTATAACATGAGATGTTTATTATTCCTAATACCCCAATGATTATTCTGAATAATTAGAACAAAGACAAGCTCCAAAAGAGAATCCTAACCCAGTGTATAGGTGATATATGGATCAGCAAAAAGCAAATATATATATATATAATTAAAATATGTTATATGTCATTTTTTATTATAACTAAAATTAATTTTTTTTATCAAAAATTAAAGAGTTCTCACATTCTTCCTCTCTTTTTCTCTATCTCGCTTATTTTATCACACACTCTATATTTTTTATATATTATTATCAATAATTAATTACAAATCATCTTTATATTATTCTACAGTTGGTAGTACTCTGGCGTTAAAAATGTCGACGAAGTGTGTTATGGTACCAGTATGCATACTTCTCTCTTCTTAATATATTTTAGAAAATTATTTTTTTATAATTATATATAAAAATCAACATTTAATGTATAATTAGACCAATTATCAATTATTAATATTTTTAATCATTCTAACTATATTAATTATCAATCATTATAATTGTTAATCATTATAATATATTTTTTAATCAAACATAATCGGTGGCAAATTGATATTAATATCAACAATAACAAATTAAACGAATAAAAAACATCCTAACCTATTTTTACTTTTATCTTTTACCTTCAACATTACCTATTTTCACCCACACCAAATCCTAAACCCTATTTTCACCCAGTCTCCTTTTGCCGCCTCCTCTGAAACGCCGTCCACCGTCGTCGGTCAAGATGCGGTGTGCCACTGTCGCCACCTCGCCCAAAATGAAGACGATGTTCTATCGCTACTCCACGTCATAGTGCTGCCTCTCCTCCACGCTGCACCACTACCTCTCCTCCATGCTGCATCGTCACCTTTTCTTCACGTTGCACCGTCGCATCTCCATCTCTCCTGAAGCCCGCGAATTACCATCGCTACCTCTATTCCTTGCTCCCCATAGCAGCACCATATCTTTGTTCCCAACAACTGCGCGTTCTTGACGAGTGAGAAGGCCGTCCATCGCCCCACTGTGCTGCGTACAGCTGCACCGTCCTATTGCTCTCCTACGACATGCATTCTTGCAGAGGAAGAAGGCCGCCCGTCCTACAATCTCACCGCAACGACGCGATGCGTCTCTATCTTATCCTCGTCTTAATTCACTAAAATGGTATGACCCAAATAAGCATCCACATCTTAGTGGAAAGAACTATCCGCATACATAGTAAAATGAACATCCTGCGAAGTATGTGCATGCAGAATTCAAACAAATCAAATAAAATACTAATGGTAAACCCAATTAAACTTCAACTTTAGAATGAAAAGAACAATCTGCATACATAGTAAAATGAGCATCCGACTTAGTTGATAAGAAACAAGTAATGAGACGGCAGCAGTGGAGGCACTAGGATCGCGATATAGCTGTGGTGGCACAGGATTGCGAGAGATCGGTTGCAGAAAAGATAAAAAAGATTTGAAATTATGATTAAGGCTAATTAATTCAAAATTTGATTTTTGAAATTAAAATTAACTTTTTTTAACCTATTGTTTACATTGTTCAAAAAAAACGTTGTTCTCCGCTAGATAGACAACGGGGGGTGTGAGCAACATGAAAAACGGGCTGTACTCCCAGGCCCAATAACTATGAAAAAACACTCCAATCTAATTTTATTTTCACCTTTCACCTTCTTCATAACCTATTTTCACCCACACCAAACCTTAAACCCTATTTTTACTACAGGCTCTCAACGCCACCTCCTCTGAAATGCTGTCCACTGTCTCGGTTAAGAAACTGTGGTGCGCCGCCTTCGCCACCTCACTCAGAACGGAGATGCTGTTCTGTCGCTGCACCGCTGCCTCTCCTCCATGTCGCACCATTGCCTCTCCTCTATGTCGCATCGTCACATCTCCATCTCCCTTAATGCCCGCGAAGTGCCGTCGCTACCTCTGCCCCTGCTCCCTACAGCAACATCGTGCCTCTGTTCCAACAGCAACGCATTCTCAACGAGTGAGAATGCCGCCCATCACCCCACTATGCCGTGAACAGCTGCACCACCCTACTGCTCCCCTGCTATGCGCATTCCTGCTGAGGAAGAAGGACGTTTGTCATACAGCCGCACCGCGATGACGCGACACATCTTTACTTCATCTTTGTCTTAGTTTACTCAAATGGTATGACCCAAATAAACATCCACATCTTAGTGAAAAGAACCATTCGATTATATAGTAAAATGACCATCCTGTGGTGCATGTGCATGCATGCACAATCAAACAAATCAAGTAAAATACTAATGGTATACCCAAATAAGCATCCACTTTAGAATGAAAAGAATCATCCACATACATAATAAAATAAACATTTGACTTAGTTGATAAAAAACATGTAATGAGACAACAGTTGCAGGAGGTACCAGAATCGCGATACAACAGCGACGCCGATGGCATAAGCTTGCGAGAAAGCGATTGCGACAAAAATAAAAAAATTAAAATTATGATTAAATTTAATTAATTTAAAATTTAATTTTTTTAAATTAAAATTAACTTTTATTTTTTAATCTATTATTTACATTGTTAAAAAAAACATTGTTCCCTATACTTTCACTTAATCACAAAACGCGATGACTATTGATGTTTGTACAAGTGATGAAAGTCTTCTGCGTCCATTGTATTTGTATGTTAATATTATGGCTCTGACTCATCACAATATATATTTTTTTAAATGGTATAAAAAATATTTTTTTTTGTGTGTGAAAAATCTGATGAGTTGGATTAATATATTTTTCTAATATTATATAGTTAAAATATTAATTTGGTTAAATTTTGATAGTCCAAATGAGCAGTGGAGTTAATAACCAAATCAAAAAATCAAACAATCATTAGTTAACATATTATAAAAAATAAATTATATGTTAATTATAAAAGAATGGATTAAAAAATACTATTTCAAATATAAGAGAATTTAAATATTATAATTAATTCCCTTCGGTTTTAAATTTTTCGTTTAATTGAAGTAATTATTAGTTGTACTTTTAAATAGTTTGTCTTTCGGTGACATACTTTTAAAATAGATTATTTTGTCATTTAGTAGTTTTAAATATTAATTAATGTATATAAATACATTTTGAAATAAGGTAGAAAAAAAAAAGAAATTGAAATTCTATTTCTTTTGAATATTAAAACTCTCCACTTCAATACCAAAAACTTTTCATTAAAATTTTTTCTTAAAAAATATATACAAAAACATTATTTTATCGATAAAAATTTTTAAATATTCTCAAAAATTATTCTTTTTCTCTTGTAAGTATCTCATCCAAACACACTCTGAACAGTATTTAAACTTTTTTTCCTTCAATTTTTTTTTCTTTTCTCATCCGTATGTCTTCCCCGTTCTCTATTATACAAACCTACTCAATGAATAATAAAAATGTTATCGCACATTAAAATTAGTCATTAAAATTATATATATATATATATATATATATATATATATATATCAATCATGTATGAATATATATTAATAAATAATTATCAATCATGTATGAATATATATTAATAGATAATTTTGATAATTAATTTTAAAATTAAATTTTAAAGTAATTTTTAAATTTATATTCGATACTCAAAGTGATCTTTAAAATTAATAATTATTTAAATTCATTTTTAAAATTATTTTCTAAGACTCATAATAATTCCTAAAATAATTTTCGTTCATTCTTGCAATTAGAGATAACTAAAATGACATCATTTTATATTTATTAAAAAAAAAAGCACGCTCTCTTTCCCCGACCCTTCCCTAATTCCCTTTTTCCTTTTCCTTTCACGCTCTCTTTTCTCAACCCATTCCCAATTCTCTTTTTTCTTTTTTTTCTCCTTTTCTAATCTCAGATAATTCCTCTTTTCCTTGTCCTCCCGCTTTCTTAACTTAAGGTCTTTTTCCAAGCACATACCATAAACAGAACAAGAAAAGATTCAATTTAATTTGTCATAGCATATTAAGAATAATAATAAAATGAATTATATTGACATACAATTTTTTACTACAAAGAAAACAATAAGTAGAGCAACAATAAAACAAGCAACATCTATTTTAACAGTAAAAAATTTCGTTGACACAATTATCTAAATTATCTCCCAAAATGATGAACCAAGATCGGGATGAATTTCATTCTCACTAAATTAAAATGCAATAATTAACAAGAAAAAGAAAAGAGAGAAAATGAGAGAAAGAATGAAACAATATATGCTTCCACGGATTTGGGTTGTTCCACCTTCATCAGCATGAATCTGGATTCTTTCTACCTGGCACACAATGAGAAATGCAATAAGTTTATTGAATGATTGAAATTTTGATTACTAATAATAAGGAGTGTAATATATATGACCGCATGTAAGTTTACAAGCAACGGCGTGATTTGCCTCATGAAAAAAGACGATAACAAGCTTAAACGATGTGAGTGACAAGGTTCTCTAGAATACCAGTATAAGCACAGTGCAGACAGCAATAGTGACAAAAACAAGTTGGAGAAGGGACAGCATGCGATGTGGCACAATACCGTGACGGAGGCCGGCAACAAACAGCAACCGAGAGAAAGAAAAAGGAAAGGAAAAGAGACCCGGGTTAAAAAAAGGGGAGACTTGGATTTTTTTTTAATAAATATAAAATGACATTGTTTCAGTCGTTTTCAATAATAAAGATGAATGAAAATTGTTTTAAAAACTACTATAAGTTATGAAAGACAATTTTAAAAACAAATTTAAATAATTAGTAATTTTAAATATTATTTTAATATTAAAATATAAATTTAGAAACTATTTTAAGATTTAACCCTTAATTTTAATATATATTTAATATGGTGGTATTAATAATAATGATGATTGATCAACGATTTGTTAATTTGCTTAGTACTCTTTTTCGTTGTCTCTCCATGTGCCTGTCAATATTTAATTTGAAGCAATGAAGAATAGGAGTATCGTACGCTGGTTTTTTGTCGATTCAGGCAGTTATTGTACCAATTTTTAACATGGGGATTTAAAGTATCAACCAAACTAGATAGATGGATTCTATTGAATCAATCGATTTGTCCGATTCTCATGTAATTATTGAGTTATTATAGTTCGAATAATACTCTTTTTATAGGGTTTAATAATATATATATATATATATATATGTTTCTTTTATATCTTCTCTTAATTTTTATTGATCAATTTTAATAATAGAAAAGTGTTCAAATATATAAAAAAAATGCATATAATGTTAGAAAAAAGGAACAAAGGTAGCGTTGTATACGCTACAAAGCAATGACAATTACACATATCATATTTAAGAGTGGCAACATGTATTTTACCTGAGGCTATCCAATCCGATCCTATCCGATCGGGTAGGGTTGTCAATCTTCCGCAGTAAATAGGATAAGATACGGGTTGAGTTTTCGTGCGGGTCGGATAGGATGTGGGTTGAGTCTCAACTTTATCTGATCAACTCGCACTCTATATATGGATATGTTATATATTTATATAAAAATATGTTTCAAGTCGATGTTGAACTAAAAACCTCTCACTAAATATAAAAGATCCTTAGTCACTAAAAAAATCATTAATTGATAATTTAATATTTTTTATATAAAAATTAATTTTATTTTAAATTATCATGAAATTATATAATAATTTTGCATCTTTTTTGTAACCCGCAGGTAGGGTCGGATATCCGCAGGTTGAGAACGGATAAGATTAGGGTTAAGATATTCTCAACCCGCGAGTAAAATAGGATTAAATTTATATAAAAATGTCAATCCGCAGATAGGGTTAGGATTGGTTTCAAACCCTACTTTATTCTCCCTATTACCACCCTTAACCATATTCCACAAGCGTCTAAGCTCTCTTCTTGTACCAGAGGCGGAGCCTCACAGTGCTCCCTAAATATTAATTTTTTATATATAAAATTTTTTTTAACAACAAAAAAGTCGACACAAATTTTTTTGAGATTTATTTAATTAAATAAATGCTATGATGCTTAAAACATAGTATTTATTTATTAAAAAAAATTAAAAAAATAGTATTTAATTTAAAAATACAACAATAAATGATTTTTAAAAAATTAAAATTTATTACAAAAAATAAATTAAACAAAATTTAGACACTAATGCATAGATACTATAGAATTGGCCATTTAATATATACTCATCCATCATTTATTCATGTGTCAAGATGTACGAAACCTACCTTCCATGATTAATCCGACCAAATTAAGATCTGGGGCACAAAAATTTTTCCACTTTCAATACAAAAGTGATAGACTTATATAAAATCAACAAAAGCTTAAAGGATAAAAACGTTATAGGAAATTAAATTAACTTTTCTAATTAATAATCATTCATTAAAACAATAAAAAATATTAAAAATTTATATTTTAATAAAAAGATAAAAAAAAACAAAGAATGTTGATCATTTAAATAAAATAAATAAAAAAATTATTAATTTCTTAATATTTTTAAATAAAATAAAAATTAAATTAAATTCAAATTGCTACCTAATATAATTAATTATTTTGTATAAAATTAATAATTAAAAAATATTAAATAATAATTTAACTAAATCTATTAAATTATATAACAGTTTTCAAATATTAACTCTCCCTATATAATTGTATATAAATTTTTACTTCAATTAATTATTAGTTAAAGACATAAAGTTAACCTGCATGCTTCCTCCAATCACCAAAATACATCATCATGCGTCACCATTTCACCGTTATCGGAGAACAAACCGGAACGATCATTACTGTAAACCTGTGGTGGTTGTGATGGTGGTTCAGGTGGTCCAGTACAACCCTCGTTCACACCAGATTGTTGCTCCAGCTGCGGCTCCACCTGCACCCGCATCACTTCATCTTCTTCCTGATCATCATCTTCTTCTTCTTCTTCCTCAAACGGTAGCCTTTCATACGTGGCATTAGCAAACGTTGCTGCAACCACCATCACTGGTCCACAAGCCACCAGCGGTCCTACCACCCTACCGCCAACCACCTCCCCTTGAACTCCGGCGAGGTAAACCGTTAGTCCGGTGGCGCTCGGCGGGGATGGCGGGGGAAGAATCGCACCGGAGAGGGAAAGGATCTGGAAAGTTCCTTGGAGTGAAACGACACCTCCGGGCGCCGCGGGCTGCCCGAGATTGACGTCAGTGACAGTGCCGGTTCCGCTTAGCACGGCGACGCCACGGTGACGACGGGTTGCGAAAGTGGAAAGGGAATCAGCCACGTCTGCTCCGTCGCTGATCTCTAGAATATGACTTTGAAGGGCGTTTGGGAGCTCCTCCTTAATCACTAGCGGTTGTTTTGGCTTGTTCTTTGACCCCGGTGGCCGGCCTCGTGGCCTGCGGCCTCTTCCTTCTCTTCGCTCCGCCGCGCTGGAGTTGTTATTGTCATCGCCGCCATCGTTGTTGTCTTGGTCGCCGTTGGTGCTGCTTGTTGGAGTGTTGTGGGGTGGTTCTTCATCCCACCAACGCTTTGCCATGTTTTACGCTTAAAATAATAGCTATAAAAATAAATAAATAAAAGGTTATTGAGTGACGTGTAAACTATTTGTATATATGTATCAAAATCGGAGAAATTGGGATCTCTCTATGCATATATTAATGAACTCCATAAGCTAAAAGAGTTGAGAAGCGAGAATGAACGAACCTAGCAAAGTATTATTTTAAAGGGAACGATGATAGCTTCTTTTCTTTGAAGAAAAATTAACGCGGAAAAAAGGGAAAATGGGGGAACGACTTGGACATAGCTAGAAATTAAGAGAGGAAAATGCTGGCTCAATAAGCACGTGATGTTCTTTCTCATAAGGAGTGTTCATATAATGACATGATGTTTTCATAATAAGAAGCAATGGCTCAAGCCCTCGTGGGCAACGAGGTTGTTTTGGCTGTCATGTATGTCCTTTGATTTTGTGAGAAAATTAGAAAGGTAAATGTATGTATGTAAAATGAGATAAATTCAAATTTAATGTATGTAATTTATATAAATTTGGGTAAATTATATTTTTTTATTTCTGCAGTTTATTAAAAATTTAAAAAATATCCCTAAGTTTTAATTTATCTCAATTTTGTTTTAAAAAATTTTTATTTGCATCAATTCTATCCTTTTAGTTAACAACGTTTAAATTATTAATAGATTTAGTGGACACAGAGAAATCAAAGAAAAAATAGACTCAAATGAACATACTTAAAGGGAGGAAAACGTCGCGCCATTCTCTTCAATCTGCTGCGGCAACATTGCAAAAGGACGCTGGTGGTGACGCCGTTGACGCCGAGCGGCGATTCTGGGCGAAATGACAAAGCAACCGTGACGCAATTCAACCTTCAACGAGGAGAACAGAGACCTTCGTCACTGGCGAGGAGCAGATAACGAGAAAAATAAGTAGAAAGACGCTTTCAAGATGAGGGAGACAAGTGCGTTGAAACCTACGCAGCCACATCCACTAATCGTCAATGAAGCAGTCACAGTGAGACATTGAGGTAGCGTCGTTTTGAGCAAGAGGTTCTAACGAGGTAGGCTACCATTTTCATTTTGAAAATGCAATGTTTGAATGATTAAGATTTCGAGTTTTTTATTTCTCTTGGTTGCAGTTTAGAATTTTATTACAGTGAGGGATTTAGGGTTTTAGTTGATAATGCTCTGTTTTTGTGAAATTGCCATGCTTGCATACTCTGTTTTATTGAATGATTAGTTAGTCTATTCTAAAAAGTTTTTTATAATGGCAGGAATGGATTATTTTAGTGTTAGAATTCATCATAGGAATATGTTTTGTAATGATAAGAATAAAAATGAATATATTGATGGTGAAGTGACAATAATTGATTGATGTTGTAGAGATTAATGGAGTATTATAGAGACTTATGATGTGATTAAAAAATTTGAGTACATTGTTAAGAATATTGGGGTACTATGGTATAAAGATGCTGAGTTAAAGTTAAAAGGGTTGAAGATATTAAGGGGTGATGGAGAAGTAATAGAAATGGTAAATATAGGAGTTGAAAAAAAGGTGGTTGATTTGTATGTAGTGCATAACACTTCGGTCCCTGATGATTTCTATTATGACATTGGTTATTTAGATGTTGGTGGTGGGAGCAAAGTTGTTGAGAAAGAATATGTGGAACCTGATTGTAGGTCAAGTAATGAGACCAAAATATTTCAGTGGAAGTCAAAAGTGGGGAGTTAAAGACGGAGGCCCAAATTCATGGAATGCTCGATGTCCATTTAAATGTTGAAAAAGGGGTCTAGAATATTATTGATGGACAAGAGGAAGAGAAAGACAATGATAAAAAGAATAGTAAAAAAGAGGGTGACAGTAATGACCTGGATTATGAGGTTAATTCTGATTTCCATTTTAGTAATAATGAAGATGATTATTATGGAGATAATGAGCTATTTGATGTTGATATAACTATTGAGGAGATGCATCGGGACATAAAGAAGTCTAAAAAAATTAATACTGCAGTGGAAAAACTAAAAAAAATAAGGAGGCTATTGAAAAGAGAATGAGGTATGGTTTAAGCGATGACAAAGGGTTGAACAGTGATGAATTAGAGGAGATATCAAGTGAAGATCATGAAGACAGCAAGAAGAGAAAATTTTCTATTTACAAGGAATTGAAGAATATAAGCAATTATAAGTGGGAGATTGAAACTCTCTATGCAATAAGAGAGGAGTTCAAGAAAGTTGTGACATCATATGCTATGCACACTGGGAGAAACATAAAATTTTCAGTGGTAGACAATGTCCGGATGAGAGCTAAGTGTGGTGATGGATGTGAATAATTTGCATATGCGGTGAAATTGGTAAATGAAGATAGTTAGTAGCTAAGAACGGTTAATGATCATCACTCTTATAACACTGTATTTGACATAAAAGTGATGAAGTCAAAGTGGCTAGCTAAGGTTTTCAAGCGGAAGGTGGAGGAGAATTTCAAACTAAAACTAGACACTATACAAGGCAGGACTCTTAACAAGTGGAATATGCAGATTTCAAGAGCAAAGACATTCTAGGCAAAACAAATTGCACTGGTTGACATTAATGAAACTTTCAAAGAGCAGTGATAAACCGCTATTTTACGGTTTTTCTTATGCTTAATTCAGTAGATTTTATCCATCATTCTCACACTTATTCATAGAAATCGCATGTTTTACATTTGCCTTAAATTTGATATGTTTAATCCTCTCTTATTACCATTCGATGCCGTGATATGTCTGTTAAGTGTTTTCAGAGTTTATAGGGCAGGAATGGCTTAGAGGATGGAAAGGAAGCATGCAAAAGTGGAAGGAGTACAAGAAATTGAAGGAATTGCAAAACTGTCAAGCCTGACCTCTTCGTATTAAATCAGACATAACTTGAGCTACAGAGGTTCGAATGATGCGGTTCCAGTTGCGTTGGAAAGCTAACATTTGGAGCTTCGCAATGATATACAATTTGTCATAGTTGCCTTGCTGTTAGGTGACGCGTACGCGTGCATGACGCGTACGCGTGGATGGTGCGGCAGACAAGCAATGCGTACGCGTGGGCGACACGTACGCGTGACGGAGCCACGTGCTGTACGTATCAGAAATTGTTAGGAGTGATTTCTGGGCTATTTTGGCCCAGTTTCAAGTCCGAAAACACTGATTAGAGGCTACAGAGTGGAGGAATCAAACAGACACTTCTCATTCACATAATTTTAGATTTTAGATGTAGTTTCTAGAGAGAGGGGCTCTCTCCTCTCTCTAGGTTTTAGGGTTTATCTTAGTTTTAGATTTATTTCTTCTCAAATTCAGGCTCAATGTTCCTTTAATTTAATTTCTCTTCTATTTTTATTTATTCTAGTATTTCATTTCATCTATTCCTCTTATTGATTTCTCTATTTTTCCAATTTAGTTTATGAATTCTCTATGTTAGATTCAATTTCCTTATTAATGTAATTTGAGATATTTCATGTTTATTGCTTGCTTCTTCATTTGTTGTTATTGAATCCTTGCTATTGGTTGCTTAGATTTAATATTCTCTTGTTAGTTTTCTATACTTTTATTTTGTGCCTACCAAGTGTTTGACAAAATACTTGGTTGGATTCTAAATTAGACTTATCTCCTCTTGGCTTTGGTTGAGTAATTGGTGACACTTGAGTTATCAAACTCCTTTGTTGATTGATAATTGAAAATTGCTAGTTGATTTGGATTCCACTAAAGCTAGTATTTCCTTAGGAGTTGACTAGGACTTGAGGAATCAAATTGATTCATCCACTTGACTTTACTTCATAATTAAAGGGTTAACTAAGTGGGAGCAATAAACAATTCTCATCACTATTAAGGACGATAATAAGGATAGGACTTCCAATTCTCATTCATTGCCAAGAGCTTTTATAGTTGTTAGTTTGTTTCATTTGCAATTTATTTTTCTTATTTCTTATTCAAAAACCCCAAAAAGATATAATCTCATAACTAATAATAAATACACTTCCCTACAATTTCTTTGAGAGACGATCCGAGGTTTGAATACTTCGGTTATTATTTTTTGGGGTTTGTTACTTGTGACAACCAAATTTTTGTATGAAAGGATTATTGTTGGTTTAGAAACTATACTTACAACGAGAATTTATTGTAAAATTCTAGACCACACAAAATTTCGATCATTAAGCAATATAGAATACTTTATTACTATTGCCATGAGTTACTGAGGACCAAACCTGGTTCATTTGTGAAGCTGCAAGTTCAATTACTTCCAACAGCCCAAATTGAATATCCCAATACATCAATGGACTTAAGACCATAATTTCATAGGATTTACATCTGTTTAAAGGCTTGTAAGGAGAGTTTCATAAAGTGTAGGTTCATGATAGGGCTTGATGACTATTTTTTGAATACTAAGTATAGAGGGTGGCTATTAGTTGCCATAGGATGGGATCCGAATGATCAAATGCTGCCTATTGCATATACAGACGTGGAAGCCGAGATAAAAGATTCATGAAAATGATTCTTTTCAAACGTGATTGAAGACATAAGAGAGGATAAATTATTACGAAACACATTTATGTCTGACAAAAAAAAGTAATCTAAAAACTAGTTGCCTTTGTCTGTACTTTATATTAATATTAGTATAAAATAATTCTACTCCTTATTCTTTTGCGAATTTTAAATTTTGTACTTTATGTTAATATGAGATTTAAATTTGGCACCTTATATTGTTGTGAAATTAAATTATGCACCTTGTACGGTAGTGAATTTAAGATTCTAAATTTATATTGTTATCTATTTATCTGTATATACAGGGCTTAGTCCCCAACTTTTGATGAATTATTTTCAAGTGTTGATAATAAATTCTGTGTGAAACATCTTTATACCAACTTCAAAAATAATTTTCATGCCTAAACCTTAAGAAAAGGATGTGAAGAGCTACTAAATGTGCATATCTAGTAATATGAGAGAAGGAGTTGACGGATATTCGAAAAATTAGTGAGTGTGCATATCGACACTTGATAGGAATTCGTATGAAGTATTAGACTAAATCAAAGTTCGAATTTTATCTTAAGTGTGATGTTGTTGTCAATAACATGTGTGAAAGCTTTAATTATGTAATTGTTGAGTCTAGGAAAAAACTAATATTGACAATGCTAGAAGATATTAAAGTTTATTTGATGAAGAGATAAACCGAAAATAGAAAATTAATTGAGAAGTATAAGGATGACATTATTCCTAGAATTAAGCTTAAGTTACAAAAAAAATTGATGCTTCTAGGTGGTGGTTTCTAGTAGTTGATGGAATTTTAAAGTTTGAGATGACAAGAGGTAAGGACAAGTTTGTTTTAGATCTTCTGAAGAAAGAATATTTTTGTAGAAAGTTTTAGATGACCGATTTGTCTTGTCCACATGTAGTCAGTACAATTAATTATGCTAAAGATGATATTAGAAAGTATGTTGCAAGCTACTATACGAAAGCTGTTTACCTGGCTTGTTATACCCCATGATTAACCCTTGTATTGGACACACTATGTGGGAAAAAATCTCTTGTCCATATGTGATACTTCCACCACACAGAGTGTCTATTGGGAGGTCCAACAAGAAAAGAGTAAGAGGGAAGGGTGAAGAACCACAAAGTCCAAGCAAATCTAGACTCGATTTACAATAAAAATGCTCTCATTGTTTAAAATTGGGTCACAATAAGGGAGGCTGCCCCTTAAAAGACCAAGCGTGTGAGTAATTGACGTTAAAATTTTTCTATATTTAGTATTCTATGTTGTGTTGTGTAGCTCATACTAATTGTGATTGTTACTTTTTTGTTGATGTCCATGGTAGAAAATAACTAATGCAACACCATTAGCATCGTCAGCCCAAAACAACACAACTGAAAATGCTGGATCTGTTTGGTCAGCGCATAGGGAGACCAAATTGGGCAATGCTGCTACAAGGCCTAACATCCAACATAAAGAACACAAAAAAATTTAGCCACCAAAACTAATTAAGATGCTTAGGAGTAACTCAACCTCAAGTGCACAAAGTCAACCCTCATCACAAGAAAACTAGACTCAAAGTGCTCTCACTGGATTATAGTTGCGCCCTAATTATATTTAGTGTTTGTTTTTTAAGAATAAAAAATGTTGGTGTTTTATATTAAATTATTTAGACCAACTACTATGTTGCAACTGAATTATTTTGATAATAAATTATGTTATTTATAGATCATTTTGGTTATAACTTATATTATTTAGTGATATTTTTATAATAACTTATGTTATTTTGATAATGACTTATGTAATGAATTATTTTATACATTTTTTATTAGTACACTATTGAAATTGTGTCTTATTATATTTATTTGTATTATCTAAGATGATTGACGGTAACAAAGTATTAATGTCAATTTTAAATCAAAACTATTTTAATTCTTTTATGGATATTTTTGAAACATAAAACGAAATTCAGGACAATTTCATTAAAAAATTTTTGCATTGAGTACACTTTTGAAACTTGTTACACATGTCCATACAAGTATTACTTCTGCTAATTGCAGTAGTTCCATATGCATCAATACTCCAACCTCAAATGGATTCCATCATTCTTCCACAAATAAAACATAAAAGTCACCATAAACCCACAATAGATTGCATTTAGTATATGTTAATTTAGTTTTCATGGTGAAAATCTTCTTCTTTAATCTTGTAATCTCAGCCTTTTGTATTGTTGCTTTTCCATCTGCCCAAGCAAAGAAAGTGCATTTCTTCCAAATTTGCAACATAAACCAAAAACACTTGAGAAAATCTATGAAGACATATCAAAATAAAATCATTGAAACTGACATCAAAGTATACACAACTCCAAAATTTTCGATCGAGATTCTCTGATGTCTTCGACCATCTCAACATAAGGAGTTCACTAGAATTGTATGTAAGTTTTTGTCATCGCTTACTGCTTTTATGTGATGATGTAGAGTTTTGAAAAGTCATGTGTTATAGTTTTTTTCTTGTTTTCACAAAAAATGAAAAAAAAAAGTAACAGTAATAGTAGATGAAGTAAAAATAAATTATAAGATTTAGCTAGATTAAAATTTTTACTTTTTAATTTTTTATATGACTCAGATACCTAATTGCCACATCAGATATCTTGTTTTGCCATGCCACTAACGTGTGTTAATGATTTGACCGTTTTAATGCCCAGGAGTAAAATTGATGTAAATAAAATATTTTTGGTATAAAAGTGAGACAAATTAAAATTTAGGAATATTTTTGAAATTTTTAATAAATTTTAGAAACAAAAAGTATACTTTACCCAGCAAATTTTATGTGTGTATCTAATTACTAATAACATATTAGGCATACACTAAAATTAGCTACATACTAAAATAAGTTATTAATATAAAATATATAGTAGATTATAAATATACACTAAAATTGAATTAAACAATACATGTATTGTAAGACCCAAGACTTTTGAAAAGTTCTATTTTGAACTAATCTCAAATTATATATGTTTATTTATAGTTTTAATTTCAAAAATTATTTTTATTGAAAAATAGTTAAAGGCAATTAATTGGATTTAAAATAAATTAAGATTTTTATCTAAACTCTATTCCTAAGGATTATTTTCCTATTTATGATTTAAAGTTTTAGAGATTTGAAAATAATGGAGTTTGGCTATTTAAATTAGAATTTTGTCTAATTTTATAATTATTGAATTATTTTCTATATTTAAATTATAAAATTAGTGGTTATGAAATAATAAGAATTTTATAAGATTTGATTTTAGATAATTTAATTTATATCATTTAATACTTTAAGTTAAAGATAAAGAAAAATTAATTATATTATCATGAATTTTCAATTAGAGTAATTTATTGAAAATCAATTAGTATTTTTATACTACAAATAATATTTTAAAGTAACTTTAGAGATTAAATTAGTTTTTCAATATTAATATCTTATGCTCTAATTTTATTAAAATTATCAAATTATCCTTATACCTAATTTTTACCAAAACCCTAAATCCCCAAAATATCACGCTAATCCTAATTCTACCCTAACCCTTAGCCACCACCGCCACACCCCCCAAACCCTTCAGCCAAACTTCAGCCACTAACCAAGAAAGAAATGAAAAAAAAAAAAGAAAGAAAGGGGGAAAGAGGGAACGGGAGAGCAGAGGGGAAGAGAGATCGGTGAGGGAGAAGAGTAGAGGGAGGAGCTACATCGCCATCACCGGCCTTGGGCTCGCCGCCGTTCATACCCCGTTGCGTCACCACCCAGCCGTCTCCAGCCCACCGCCAGTCGCTGTTGTCTTCACCAAGGGAGGAGAGAGAAAAAGGCGAACGCGAGGAGAGAGAGAGAGAGGGAGCTCGCGAGGAAGCTGCCGCCTTCGAAGCTGGGTTCGTCGTTGCCGTTAGAGTCCGCATCACTATCGAACTTGCTGCTGTCACCGAGGGGAAGCCCGTCGCCGCCAGCTTCGTCGGGTCCCCGCCGCCGAGCCCGTCTTTGCCACCGCCACTGGAAGCGCGAAGAGAGAACGCGCGAGGGAAACTGTCGCAGAGCTACCGTCGCCGCCGCGTTGCTGGGCTCGCCGTCGTCCTGCCCGCGCGGCTGCTGCGTTGCCGGAGCTCCTCGCCGCCGCTGTTGACGATGGAAACTGCCTTCCAAGCCTGTGTCTGTTGGTAAGCCCTAACCCTGCTTCAGCTTCTTTATTCGTTAAGTTTACCTCTACCGTGAGAATTGTCGCTGAGGTTGTCTGTGCTAGGTTATACGGTCACCACGAGTTTCTCTGTCGCCGTCCAAACTGCCACCAGAAGGATCCACCACAGCCTCCTCTGTTCTTGTCTTCGAATTAGAACTGCCCTTTTCCACTGAATATGTAACTCCTCTATTCCTGCTTTGCTGCCATTTTATTCCTCTGCTATGATCTTTGAATTATGACCGCATATGTCTCTGTTTTAATTCTGCTAAGGTCTGTTTGAAAAATTAAAATGGGTGCTGCTGCCACCGGTTCGGTCACATTGGAATCACTGCTGCTGCCATAAAACAGAAAGGGAAGGGAGTTACTATGTTTAACCTGTGTGAATTCAACTAGTTGAGGTAGGGGTTTTTCTTAAATCTATTTTACATTACAGGGTTGTTATAAATCGATATTAACGCGTAAAATACTTTCTTGTGATTTCGTGAGTCTTATGAATTGAATTGAGTTATTTCGGTTGAATGAGTTCATTAGTTTGATTTGATATTAAACCCGATTTGATATTGGAATTTGATTTTAAAATAAACTTGGAAAAGACTTGATATTTGAAAACGGGTTATTTATTGAGAATGATTTGCTATTTTGGAAAATAATTCAAAAAGTGTTTGAGGGAATGGTTTGGTTTGAAACTGTTTGAGAAAACCGAGAATTCTTAACTATTGATTGATCTGTTGGTTGAAGTCGGTTTAAATTATGATTCATAGGATTTGTTGATTGAATTCTGGATTTTGTAATTTCCTTAGGTTTTGTACTGTTGTTTTGATAATGGTTGCTGGAAGTGATTTGACTGATTAACAGGTGTTTGGTAGGTGTTTGGTTTGGTTTGGTTGGGACCCGAACAGGGTGGCAGAATCCGAATTTTAGAGGAGATGCTGCCAAAATTTTATAAAATTGGAAGTTTTGTTTGAAGTAATTGTTTAAAAAGATTTAGTTCTTAAACGTTATTTGTTTTGGACTGATTTATTTAGAAAAGAAAGAATTATGTTTTGAATAGAGAGTGTCGATTAACGGAAAGAAGGATGATAATGATTGATTTGAAATATGATTTTTGAATGAATTTGGAAATGGGATATGGATTGACGAATGATGATGATATTGAGAATGATTTAGATATTGATGAATGATGAATGAATTATTTATGTGGCTTATGAATTTGAAATATCTGAGATACGAGGTTCCCTGGATTAAGTGTCGTGGCTTGCCACCATGTGTACCAGGTTGAAAACTCGATACTCTGTTGACCCTACGACGTAAGTGTGACCGGGCACTATATAAATTCCCGGGAATGTTACCCCCATTGAGCAATATTGATTATTTGAGAAAAAACTATACATAGACTCTTGGGGATGCACGTCGGGGGACAGTCTAAGGACAATTCAGACTTGTCGGGTTGGCTGGATAACCGACAGATGAGCCTCATCAGCCATAGGACAGGCATGCATCATATGCATTTGTATGCTTTGCTTGGGTTTGAACTTGTTTTGGTTTGCCTAATTGCTAAACTGTTCTTAACTGCTACTTGGACTATTTGCTGTAACTGCTACCTACTTGTGCTTTCCTTGTCTGTCTTGCCTGTGTTTGTCCTGGCGTGCTACATTTGAGAATGAACTTTGGTGCTGAATTAATGATTGTGTTGTTTGATTGCGTGGTTGGTTTCTGATTGAGATTTTTCTTATAAGAAAGGAAAGGTTTTGGATTTTTGATAGATTAAACGTTTCTTTGAAAAGGTTTGAACGATTACCTACTGGTTTTTAAAAGATTCATAAGGCAATGATAATCACTGAGTTTGAAAACAGTTTTCTTATTAAATATCTTCTTATGACAACTTTGAAACTGCGTGGTGAGACCGTGTGGTTAGGTTCTCACCCCCTACAGCTTTAACTTTTCAGGAACCGGATGAAGAAGCATTAAGAAGAGTTATACTGCGTCTGGTTTATAAGATGTTGTATTAATTAGATGTTTTCTCCCCTCGTCTTTGTTATTACAAGTGTGTAAGAGGGATAGGAATTGTATGTTTTATATGTATATTATATTATGAGTTATTATGTAAAGAGTCTTGTATATGAATCTATGCCTGCTTGTATTTTTCTTAAGATAAAGTGTGTATTTTTTTTTGGTTCTTTTGAAGAAATCAGCGATACAGTGTCAGGCCACAGGCTCCTATTTTAGTATTTAGTATGTAAAGTAGTCGTAATACTTCTTCCTATCAGAGTGGCGCAGCCGGAAGCGTGAGTTCTGATAGTGAGGGTGTTACATTATGGTATCAGAGCGGTCTTTTCTGTAGAGCCTGAGGAATGGACCGATTATGCTTCAATTGCATACTCTGAGAGTCAGTCATGTAGTAGGTCTTGTTTGGATAACGAGAATAGAGTTTTAAGTACATGACAGTCTTTTGATAAATACCATTAATCTTGCATTGCATAATTCTTGGTATTAAGTTTGGCCAGCTTAACACTAGTGAATTATGTATATGTAAGCATTAATGGGTTATCATGGACAATATGCGAGTCATAAATAATGCGAATCGCGGGTTTTGGGAACGTTAAGAGTTAAATCTTGAGGTTACTCGGTTAGGTGTCTTGAACTCTGCGAATATCACGTATCTTATTCCTACTTGGTATGCTCTAAGGTTCTTGTCTACGATACTTTTCTTGGAAAGTGAACAGATTATCTTTCAATCCTACTCTCTTGTTCACATACGCTTTTGTTTGATCCTAATTGCATATGCCTGTTTAAAACCCTTGGTGTATTTACTTTTTTTTATTTAGGCACTTCTTTTTGAATCGTGTATTTTTTTTATATACATTTGAATCTGTTTTGATGCAGGACACCTTTTTAAGTTCATATTTCGAGTCCTTTGTAAATAAATTGTAATTTAGTTTTCCTCTTATTTGATGATAATTACAACCATTCTTTAAATCTTAACAAAACCGTTTTTGATTTGAAATATACAATCGCTTTTAATTTGATATGTACTTCTTTATATAAACGTTGAAAGTTTCTTATACATTTTAAAACTAGTTGTTTCCAATACCTCGCCTGTTCCTTCACTGATTTATGGAAATGTATATATACTTTAAATACAATTTGATTTCCTAATGATTTTATTACTATTTTTACGAATATCCTGATTTGACTATATATTTAGATATTTTTTTCAAAGAAAGGTTTTTGTCCCTTTCCAGTTGGTTTTGTTTGGTAAGTTTCACCTAATTTATTTTTTTTATTCGAATTTGGTTTAGCATACTATATTATTTATGCAATTGTTGTTCTTACAAAAAAAAATGTTGGACTCATGTCTTTATTCTCATGACCGGACCAATTTCTTTCTTAAACTTTTTATTTCTGTGGATGTCATATTTAATTCTGTTTTTAACTACTCTTTTAATTTTTTTTAACGTCACCATTAGTCCTAGTTTTTCATTTCTTGTGAATCTCATTCTCATCCGAGTCAACTTTAATTCGTTTCCATCTAATGCACCATTTGTCCTTTTATTTGTCTTTCTTTAGTCAAAGGTTCTTTCTTAAAAATTTTCTATTGATTGAGTTGTCTTCCTGGCGCGTTTTGTATTTCCTTTAGACCAATTGGAAACTCATTTGATAATCCATATCCAGTGAGTTCTTGTTTGAATTGCCTTAATTTAAAGGTCCTTTCTTCCATGGGTTGATTTCATTTTAAGCACATCGTGATTTTCTTAAACGATACTTGCGAGGTAGTTATTTCAAATATACTTTCAGAATTTTGTTTTGAACCATTTTTGAAAAGGTTTTGAATTTTTTTTGAAGAAATTTAAGTTTTGAATCAACTTTTTAAGTTGTTAAATTTCTTCTTAAGCTTTTTGTTTCTATGAGTGACATGCTTTATGAATCCTAATTGAAATCCTTTAATTTAAGTCTCTTTCTTAAAATGAGTTAGTTTCCTTTTTAGCACATAATAAAATTATTGAACATCCTTAAAAAGTTGTGACTTGAAGTATATTATTGAAGTTTTGTTTTAAACCTTTTTAAATAAGTTTCAATTTATTTTTATGCAAAGTTGTCCCTGACTAGAATTGCTTTACTTGGGCAGTGCCTCTTTTTGGTGTGATTTGAATTTGTTTTGGGGCAATACATCTATTGAAGTTTTAATAAAATCGCTTTCAATTTAACTTACACTCCTTTACGTTATACTCTGAAAATTTCTATGTGATTTAAACCTGTTTGACTGTAATGCATCATCTTTTCTTTTATGAGTAAAAACTTTATCTCAGATTTTCTTCCAACAAGATTATAGTTTTCATACATGCTTAAAAAAGAAGAGAAAATACAATTTTGCTCTTAGCCAAATTAATCTTTCCATTTACAAAGTTTGTGTAATCTATTTCCACTTGAATTTATATTGAAATAATGCCACATTTACATTTTTATTACTCTTTTGAAGGATGTTTGTTACCCATTTTCTCTTTAGAACATGAAATGATTTCCCCTTAAGTTTCCATTCTTTGCGAACAATGCATTTGAAAATATTTTTAACCATACTCTTGAGTTCTATAAACTTTGTCTTTAGTTTGGATATACTTCTTCTGCAAACCTCATGTTTACTTGTCTCAGCTTGAATTCGTTTCAAAATACTGCATTGTTTTTCATCTTATTAGTCTTATCAAATTCCTTCGATTCAAGAGTTACCTTAAAGATATTAGTTGATTCTCTTTCTAGCACTCTTTATTACTTGTTCATCCTTGTCTACTTGTGATTTCAGCAATTCTTTCAAATTCTCGCGAACACGGTCCTTGTCGTTTTTCTTCCTTTTCTATGGTCTACTATCCTTCTGAGTATACTCGAGATTAGTTTTGGCATTTTGTGCGACCATTAGACTTAGTAAACGACACATTAGTCCTTTAGGACACGTTTGGTGAATGCAAAAGGTGAAACTCACAAGTGTACGACATCACAGGGAGTTGTGAAACCTTGTTTTACGTGAACGAGTTTTGTTGATGTGGGACTTATAACTAGTAGTAAGGATAGTAAGGATTGCAAAGTGTTTAACAGAGTTGAGAACCTTCGGATAAGTTGCTCAATGAAGTACGGTTAAGAATGGTGGAAATAAATTATGTTAAAGTTTGAATAATTGAATCTCTAAAGTTGATATAAAATCAGTATGTGGACGTTAAACACATCATTTTAACCCCAGCTTGTGTTATAACCTTTTGCCGCATTGCTCTACCATCACATGTTTGAAACATATCTTCTTGTACATCAAGCCTGTCTTGTAACTTCTGTTTCACATCATACTTATATCTTTTATACTTTTATGCCAGATAAAAATCCTGGTATTTGAAACTATTTGTGTGTGTGTGTGTATATATATATATATTGAGGACTTGTTGCCATTTCTTTGAATAAGTTCAAGAGTAAAGTAATATGAAAATCTCTTTCATTTTGTATCAATTTTCGAGGACGAAAATTTTTATAAGGTGGGTAGGATGTAAGACCCAAGACTTTTGAAAAGTTCTATTTTGAACTAATCTCAAATTATATATGTTTATTTATAGTTTTAATTTCAAAAATTATTTTTATTGAAAAATAGTTAAAGGCAATTAATTGGATTTAAAATAAATTAAGATTTTTATCTAAACTCTATTCCTAAGGATTATTTTCCTATTTATGATTTAAAGTTTTAGAGATTTGAAAATAATGGAGTTTGGCTATTTAAATTAGAATTTTGTCTAATTTTATAATTATTGAATTATTTTCTATATTTAAATTATAAAATTAGTGGTTATGAAATAATAAGAATTTTATAAGATTTGATTTTAGATAATTTAATTTATATCATTTAATACTTTAAGTTAAAGATAAAGAAAAATTAATTATATTATCATGAATTTTCAATTAGAGTAATTTATTGAAAATCAATTAGTATTTTTATACTACAAATAATATTTTAAAGTAACTTTAGAGATTAAATTAGTTTTTCAATATTAATATCTTATGCTCTAATTTTATTAAAATTATCAAATTATCCTTATACCTAATTTTTACCAAAACCCTAAATCCCCAAAATATCACGCTAATCCTAATTCTACCCTAACCCTTAGCCACCACCGCCACACCCCCCAAACCCTTCAGCCAAACTTCAGCCACTAACCAAGAAAGAAATGAAAAAAAAAAAGAAAGAAAGGGGGAAAGAGGGAACGGGAGAGCAGAGGGGAAGAGAGATCGGTGAGGGAGAAGAGTAGAGGGAGGAGCTACATCGCCATCACCGGCCTTGGGCTCGCCGCCGTTCATACCCCGTTGCGTCACCACCCAGCCGTCTCCAGCCCACCGCCAGTCGCTGTTGTCTTCACCAAGGGAGGAGAGAGAAAAAGGCGAACGCGAGGAGAGAGAGAGAGGGAGCTCGCGAGGAAGCTGCCGCCTTCGAAGCTGGGTTCGTCGTTGCCGTTAGAGTCCGCATCACTATCGAACTTGCTGCTGTCACCGAGGGGAAGCCCGTCGCCGCCAGCTTCGTCGGGTCCCCGCCGCCGAGCCCGTCTTTGCCACCGCCACTGGAAGCGCGAAGAGAGAACGCGCGAGGGAAACTGTCGCAGAGCTACCGTCGCCGCCGCGTTGCTGGGCTCGCCGTCGTCCTGCCCGCGCGGCTGCTGCGTTGCCGGAGCTCCTCGCCGCCGCTGTTGACGATGGAAACTGCCTTCCAAGCCTGTGTCTGTTGGTAAGCCCTAACCCTGCTTCAGCTTCTTTATTCGTTAAGTTTACCTCTACCGTGAGAATTGTCGCTGAGGTTGTCTGTGCTAGGTTATACGGTCACCACGAGTTTCTCTGTCGCCGTCCAAACTGCCACCAGAAGGATCCACCACAGCCTCCTCTGTTCTTGTCTTCGAATTAGAACTGCCCTTTTCCACTGAATATGTAACTCCTCTATTCCTGCTTTGCTGCCATTTTATTCCTCTGCTATGATCTTTGAATTATGACCGCATATGTCTCTGTTTTAATTCTGCTAAGGTCTGTTTGAAAAATTAAAATGGGTGCTGCTGCCACCGGTTCGGTCACATTGGAATCACTGCTGCTGCCATAAAACAGAAAGGGAAGGGAGTTACTATGTTTAACCTGTGTGAATTCAACTAGTTGAGGTAGGGGTTTTTCTTAAATCTATTTTACATTACAGGGTTGTTATAAATCGATATTAACGCGTAAAATACTTTCTTGTGATTTCGTGAGTCTTATGAATTGAATTGAGTTATTTCGGTTGAATGAGTTCATTAGTTTGATTTGATATTAAACCCGATTTGATATTGGAATTTGATTTTAAAATAAACTTGGAAAAGACTTGATATTTGAAAACGGGTTATTTATTGAGAATGATTTGCTATTTTGGAAAATAATTCAAAAAGTGTTTGAGGGAATGGTTTGGTTTGAAACTGTTTGAGAAAACCGAGAATTCTTAACTATTGATTGATCTGTTGGTTGAAGTCGGTTTAAATTATTATTCATAGGATTTGTTGATTGAATTCTGGATTTTGTAATTTCCTTAGGTTTTGTACTGTTGTTTTGATAATGGTTGCTGGAAGTGATTTGACTGATTAACAGGTGTTTGGTAGGTGTTTGGTTTGGTTTGGTTGGGACCCGAACAGGGTGGCAGAATCCGAATTTTAGAGGAGATGCTGCCAAAATTTTATAAAATTGGAAGTTTTGTTTGAAGTAATTGTTTAAAAAGATTTAGTTCTTAAACGTTATTTGTTTTGGACTGATTTATTTAGAAAAGAAAGAATTATGTTTTGAATAGAGAGTGTCGATTAACGGAAAGAAGGATGATAATGATTGATTTGAAATATGATTTTTGAATGAATTTGGAAATGGGATATGGATTGACGAATGATGATGATATTGAGAATGATTTAGATATTGATGAATGATGAATGAATTATTTATGTGGCTTATGAATTTGAAATATCTGAGATACGAGGTTCCCTGGATTAAGTGTCGTGGCTTGCCACCATGTGTACCAGGTTGAAAACTCGATACTCTGTTGACCCTACGACGTAAGTGTGACCGGGCACTATATAAATTCCCGGGAATGTTACCCCCATTGAGCAATATTGATTATTTGAGAAAAAACTATACATAGACTCTTGGGGATGCACGTCGGGGGACGTCTAAGGACAATTCAGACTTGTCGGGTTGGCTGGATAACCGACAGATGAGCCTCATCAGCCATAGGACAGGCATGCATCATATGCATTTGTATGCTTTGCTTGGGTTTGAACTTGTTTTGGTTTGCCTAATTGCTAAACTGTTCTTAACTGCTACTTGGACTATTTGCTGTAACTGCTACCTACTTGTGCTTTCCTTGTCTGTCTTGCCTGTGTTTGTCTTGGCGTGCTACATTTGAGAATGAACTTTGGTGCTGAATTAATGATTGTGTTGTTTGATTGCGTGGTTGGTTTCTGATTGAGATTTTTCATATAAGAAAGCAAAGGTTTTGGATTTTTGATAGATTAAACGTTTCTTTGAAAAGGTTTTGAACGATTACCTACTGGTTTTTAAAAGATTCATAAGGCAATGATAATCACTGAGTTTGAAAACAGTTTTCTTATTAAATATCTTCTTATGACAACTTTGAAACTGCGTGGTGAGACCGTGTGGTTAGGTTCTCACCCCCTACAGCTTTAACTTTTCAGGAACCGGATGAAGAAGCATTAAGAAGAGTTATACTGCGTCTGGTTTATAAGATGTTGTATTAATTAGATGTTTTCTCCCCTCGTCTTTGTTATTACAAGTGTGTAAGAGGGATAGGAATTGTATGTTTTATATGTATATTATATTATGAGTTATTATGTAAAGAGTCTTGTATATGAATCTATGCCTGTTTGTATTTTTCTTAAGATAAAGTGTGTATTTTTTTTTGGTTCTTTTGAAGAAATCAGCGATACAGTGTCAGGCCACAGGCTCCTATTTTAGTATTTAGTATGTAAAGTAGTCGTAATACTTCTTCCTATCAGAGTGGCGCAGCCGGAAGCGTGAGTTCTGATAGTGAGGGTGTTACATGTATTTATACACAAATATATTAGTAGTTGATTTTGGTGGTTAGTTTTAGTGTACAAATAACATTATTATTGATTGAAAAATGTTAGATGCCCATTAGAATTTATTATTTTTTGTCATTACTTTTAGCCATCAACTCAATTCCTTTAGTCTAATAATCCAACAATATACTTTAACTCATATTTTTAGCTCAATTCCTCTTCTTATTCCTTCTTCTTCGTTATTGCTATATCGTCGTCTTTTTCTTCTTATTCTTTTGGGCGCTTCCTTTTTTCAACTTTAACATCGTCGTTACTGCCGTCATTGTCATTGTTGCTTCTTCTTTTGCGCGCTTCTTTATTCAATATTAACGTCATTGTCGTTGCTGCCACGGCCTCTACTTTTTTTTCCTCATCATCCTCCTTCATTATCATCATTATTGTCGTCATCCTCTTCTCCTATCTATGTTTAGAAAATTAGATCACATAAATTTTTATTCATATAACATAAATTTTGGTGTACATCATATAAATTTTAGTGTATAACACAAAAAATTTTAAAAATATCACATGCCCAAAATATTAACAGCTAACCAACATCGTATGCATAGTATGAAAATTTTGGTGCGTAATACATATATTTTGATTTATAGCACAAAAGTTTTAGTGCACAGCACATAATTTTTTTAAGGACCAATGTCTAAAATATTGACACCCAACCAACAAAATACGCACCACACATATAAATTTTAGCACACAACATAGAATTTTTGAAGAACCACATATCGAGAACATTGACTCACCCAACTAATAAAATACATTTATAGCAAAATTTATGTGCTATGTGCAAATATTTATGTGTTATGTGCCAAAATTTGTGCTATATACAAAAATTTCTGTAGCATATCAATAAAATTTTACTCTCTAATAAAAATTTGTGTGTTGAAAAAGCACAAAAAAGGATAAATAGTGACTTATGCATGCATGCATTTTTTTTTACTAGAGTTATGCCAACTTAGTTGGACTTGTTTAAAAACACACTTATATATGTAGTATTATCGTCTAATTATAAATTACCACATCAATCATATTAGATTTATACCAAAATCAGTCACTAATATAAAATATATGTTTAAATACAAAATACATATTAAAAATAAATTAAATATAATAATTTATTTTAGTGATTAATTATAATATACTAATAATATTTTTATTATCAAATTAATAAAAAAATATTTTTCATATTTATTATTTAAATAAAAAATTATTTAAAAAATATAATTAAATAATTTTACATTAGTAATCTATCAAATCAAACCCAAAAGTTTTCAAGAAAAAGTACCTAGAAACAATTCTAAGCATAGTATTGTGAGGGCAAGTGCCCGTTATAATTTGAAATTTTTTTAAGTAGTACATGATAATAATATTTATTTGTCCCATTAAATTATTTTGACTCATAATAATTTTTTATTCAATTTTCGGTACTTAACATTCAATTTAAGAATTTCATATTAGATGTTTGTTAGAAAAATTAATTTTTAAATTTAAACGAGATTGGTGTTCTTTCTTAAAAGTCGGTTCAAAAGAATATTATTTATCTTCTTTTAAAATTAGCTTTAGTTTTTCCGTAGCACCTGTATTAATTGAAATAACTTTTTTTAACTATGAATATCAATAAGAGTCGGCATATATATATATATATATATATATATATATATATATATATATATAAAGAGAAAAATTTTGATTGTTCCGTAAAAAAATGACTTAATTTCTTTAAGAGTATATATTCAAATAGGTCCATGAAAAATTTCGCATAGAATATTTTCGTCCCAAAAAAAATTTATTACATTGAGGTCCTGAATTTTACAAAAGTAAGATATATAAGTTCTTACTTTAGTTAGATTTGTTGTTTTCATTTTAATAAATAAGTCTTTAAAAGTGTGACGCAAGGACCTATATATATTATTTTTGTAAAATTCAAGGAGCTCAACGCAATAAAAATTTTTTGGAGACAAAAATATCCGATGTAAAATTTTGCAGGAACCTATTTGAATATATACTTTTTTAATATAAAATCTAAAAAAATAAAATTTTAAATTATATATTATTATTTAAATTACTATTTTAATATTTTAATTTATAAATTAAATATTTTAAATCTAATTATATTTTATAATAACAAAATATCTATAACAATATATAATGTCAATCCTGAACTTTTGGTGTCAAACTTTATATTCCAATATTGTCCTTAATGATAGAAGTTCTCCGTACATGCATGTGTTAGTTAGTTTAAATTAAAAAACTTCCACCCTTAACAACACATATTCTTCTATCTCATTTTCATGCTGTATTTTCACTAATAACCGTAAAAACGCGTAACATCTTCTTCAATTCTTTATTTCAATAATTTATCCTTTTTAATTTTTCTTAATTCTCTTCTCCATTCTGAATGTGCTTCTCTGTATATAACAATTATTTGAATGAATTTTTGTGGTTTTCTGAACTAAATAACGACGATGCCAAATGTTACTTTTCGATGCCATGTATGAAAGGAGGAAAAGAATAATTAGCAGTGATAAATAATTTTTTTATAGATATTATCATTTTGTTTTGGGTATATTCTTTATGTGAGTACTTTATACCAAGAGTTTGATCTCATTCTTCTGTTATTAATTTTTTATCTCATTATTAGATTCATAGTGCTTTTTCTCTCACCACTAGATGCACTTTTCTGCATTTTTATTATTGTCATCTTTCTCCTTTTTTTTAACATTGTGATTGTATCGTCTCTATTCACTACAATTAAAAATTATTACCTTTTAGTTAAATCTCATTTTTTAAATTATTTTGTATTCAATGATATTATTTTTTTCATTGTTTTCAAATTATTGATTATGTAAAGTATTGTAATTAAAATTTGAGTATATAAATATTATTTTTAAATTAAATTAAATAAATTATATAACAAAAAATTTAATGATTTTGTATTCCACAATATTGTTTGGTATATAACCCTGATTATTTGATGAGTTTAATTTTGATAGCGTTGCATAATTAGATGCACGTGAAACTATTTTACACTAATAGAGCATTAAAATAAAAAAGGCTCATCCTTAAACGTTCCTTACTAAGTATGGAGTGCTGCACACTTGTGAATTCGTTAAATCTAAACTCTTCATTTATTATATTTTATTTGAATGGTCTGGATTTAAAAAGGTAACCTGTTAATCAGGTTAATTTTTTTTTTACAAATTTTAGATTTTTTTGGCAAGTCTCAGATATTGGGATGAAGTTCAAAATAAAAAATTAGTATATAAATATTAAAAACAATATGTCTGTACAAAAAAAAGTTATTAGATTTTAGAATTAAAATAAATAATACATAAAAAATAAGTTAAAAATTCATGTACTAAATCCAAAAAAAAGATATATTAGAATCTTAAAAAAATAATATTAAATATATATTATGTATATAATATTAAAATTTAAATAAATTTTGTTTTGTGTGAAATAAAATATAATATTAAATATAAACACAATGATAAAAAAAATTTTTGTGTTATATATATATATATATATATATATATATATATATATATATATATATATATATCAGAGCCTGCCCAAGGGGAAGGTATCTGATAACATTTATAAAGAAATTATTTTTAGCTGGATTTTTATTACAAGTCTTCTTGATAAACCTCAAATATTTTATAGTTACAACTTTGAAGTAGCAGTGAGAACTGTTAATACGTTGGTCAGCCCAGATTGTAATCCCGGTTGTAAGTCCTAGTAAGGCAGTGAATTCGTTGATTAACGAGGGTGGTCCCGTAACTCACAAAGTTCTAACCATAAAATGGCTAGTTTATTGAGAACGATGAGTAGTTTAAATCTAGGAAAAAATAATTCTTTAGTGATAAAAACAGATAATGATGAAGCTTCCACCTCTAGAACTAAAAATGAATTAGAAATAGCTAAGTTAGAAGAAAGTTTTCATAATTGGAATATACCTATAATAGATAAAGATAAAGTATATAAAAAGAGAAACTTCTGGGAAGGAAGAAATTATGAAATTCATATGTTAGAATATTGTAAACCAGGAACAAGTAATAATAAGATTATTACCATCTTAGAAGAGGATAAATTGAAAGAACATAGTAGTAAAGGATATAACTTCATCCATATAGGATTAATACAAGTAGCAGTAAAACCTAATTTTAGAATAGGAATTAATCTGCCTATATTATTAACTTTAAGAGATACCAGATTCAAAAATTTTAGTGACTCATTAATAGGAATATTAGAAAGTAACTGTCATGATGGACCAGTTTTCTTTAATTGTTACCCAAATTATGCTATGAATTTAAAAAATGAATACACATGGCAAGCGTTAAAATTACAAGTAAGATCTGATGAGACAATTATAAATGAGAAATATGATCCATTCGAAATAATCTATAGAATATATTATAAAATTACTAAGGTTAATTATGACTTTAAAGCATTAAGACAATCCTCAAAAGAAGAAACGATAATCATGCATGCAAATTTAAAAAGATCTAATATACAAACACCTAGAAGATTAAGACATGAAGAATTAAAAAGTAGAATGCCTGAAGAATGGATAATACCTGATGGTATTGAAGAACCACAAATACAAAATACTAGGATAAGAGAAATAATAAGAGAAGGACCTGATATTAGAATCAGGATGAATAGATCCCAATCATTAATAATTTCTGATAATGTTAAAACTATTAGCCATAGAAATTCTATAGATAATTCATCAATAGAAAATATCGATGATATTGTAGGAATTGACAACAGAAGGCCACATATAGCCACTGCTGTATATAAATCACCGTCAGAATTTGATCCAAGAGAATCACAAGTTTTATCAGTAATTATAAAGGAAGAACCATTTGAGATTGATAAAGAGTGGATAAGACAAGATTTTAATGCTGATTATAATAAATCACTAAGAGATTGGTATTTTACCAACCATTCAGGAAATGAAGTTATTAGACTAAGAGAACTATTCTATGATTTTATGAAAGAAAATAGAATTAGCTTATACTTCTTTGACTGGTACGTTAATTATTACTCCAAACCTGATAAGAAATTATGTCCTTTAACAAAACCAACTGTAGTTTGGAAGACAAGCTCAGGATCAGTAATAGAATCTGAATACCCTCCTAAAGAAACTATTAAAATACCAATTGAAAAAGACCTAGAAGTTGAAGCAACACCCTATAAAGATAGCAATGCAGATGGAAATATAGAAAAAAGAGATATTAAGAAATTACATCAACAATTAAATTTTACTAACACCATGTTAGATATAATGAAAAATCAATTAGGAAGAATGGAAAATATGGAAAAAGTCCTTAAGGTGGAAAAACCCATAGAAAAACCTATATATAAATTACAAAGTTTAGATAATATTAGCTTAAAATCCAAAGTAGAAACAGAGGTTGAAGAACTAAAAGAAAAACTCAGAAGTATTAGTCTAGAAAAATTGACAATTAATACATTACAAGAGGAAGAAGAATTAGAACTAAATAAAATATCCTATAAAAGAGATTATCCTAAAACCAGAAATTATTATCCTAGACCATCACCTGCAGACGTAGGTCTAGAAGAGCGAACACAATTAGTACAAAATAGCTTCTCAGGATCAGACTTAGTAGAATGGAATATAGATGGATTAAGTGAACAAGCCATTTTAGACCAAATGTGTAATATGACTATGGCAGCAACTGCCTATAAGATGAGAAAGGCTTCTGATAAAGAAGCAGCAATCATGATAACCCAAGGATTTACAGGACAATTAAAAGGTTGGTGGGATAATTTCCTCAGCGTCCAAGAAAAAGAATTAATTATAAATAGTATTAAACAAGAAGATCAGTCACCAGACGCTACATCCACGTTAATATATACCATTATTAAAAATTTTGTAGGAGATCCTAGTATTTTTAAAGATAGGATACATACTCAATTAATGAATTTAAGATGTCCAACCATGTCTGATTATAGATGGTATAAAGATGTTTTTATGTCAAAAGTTATGATAAGAGATGATGCACATGCGCCTTTCTGGAAAGAAAGATTCGTAGCAGCCTTACCAAAATTATTCTCTGAAAAAGTATTACAAAAACTACAAACACAGTTTGGGACCCAGATTTCCTATAATTCATTAACCTTTGGTCAGTTGCATAATATAATAGTACAAACAGGTATAGAAGTATGCACAGATACCAAGATACAACAGAAAATAAAACAAGAAAGTATCACGGGTAAAAGAGAGCTTGGCACTTTTTGTTATCAATATGGAATAACTCCTGAAAAAGCACCTAGTGGACAGCATAAAGTTAAAAAGAGAAAATTTTATAAAAAACCTAAATATAATATAGACAAACCCCTTTATTATGAACAGAAATATCATAAAAAATTCCATAAGACTCCTAAAGGAAAACCTAAATTTTCTAATAAGAAAAAACCAGTAACATGCTGGAAATGTAAAAAACAAGGACATTATGCTAATAAGTGTACGAAAGAACAAAAAATAAATAAAATAGAAAATAAAGAAATTAAGCATGCTTTGACAGCTATACTAATCAATTCAGAGTCAGAAGAAGAATCAAGTTATGAGGGTTCTTCTGAAACTGAAGACTATTTTATACAACAATTAGACTTTATGTCAGAAGAAGAAAGCTCAGGAGGAAATAGTGGAAAGGAGGAACATGATAATAATAATTGTTTAGGAATAGGATTATGTAATTGTAGAAACTGTGAAAAAACTGTAAATATTTTAACTAAAGAACAAACCTCTACACTAGTCAAAATAATTGACAAGTTAGAAGATACACCATTAAGGGATGAGTTTATAAGACAATTAGCTGAATTAGTTAAAAAAGAAGAAGAAAGTAAGCAAGAAATAAGACCAATAGAAATAAAAGAAATTTATAATCGTTTTAAAAATCCACAAGAAGAAGTTTCCCTTAATTCTCTCAAAGAAGAGATAAAAAAGTTAAAAAGAGAAGTTTCAGAATTAAAACAACAAAACATTAATATGGACTACAGATTACTAAAAATAGAAGGAGAAAACATAATAAAAATCCAAGAACAAGCTTTGCAAAATAATGAAGGGACTAGTAATATAACAATCCCCGAGAATTATATTAACCTAGGTACAGAAAATTATATAATATATTAACATTATTGGTAAGTCAAAATGGTTCACTACGATAACTTTAATAGTAGGAGAAGAAAAATTTGATTTAATAGCTATGGTAGATTCAGGAGCTGATGTTAATTGTATACAAGAAGGATTAATACCCACAAAATATTATGAGAAAACTACAGAAAGAGTCTTAATGGCAGAAAATGACAAAATGACTATAGATTATAAACTATCTAAAGCAAAAATTTGTAAAAATAGGGTATGCTTTGCCACTACATTCTTTTTAGCAAGAAATATATCTCACCAAGTTATATTAGGAAATCCTTTTACTTTATTATTATATCCCTTTAATGTCGACATCGACGGAATAACTTGTACAAGAATCCCTAATCATCCTGTCCATTTTGAATTTCTCACAAGACCAAAACAGCATGAACTCAATATGTTACAACACCTATCTACACAGGTTAGAGCAATGGAAACAGAAGTAAAACAAATTAATTGTTTGAGCCTAGAGAAAATTTTACAACACTTACCGCGCCAAGTTAATATTATAGAAAGAAAAACAAGACAAATTAACTACTTAAACCAAGAAATTACACATAAAAGAATAGAAGAACAATTACAAACTTTAGAAATACAAGATAAAATAAAAGCAATCGAAGAAAAAATTAAAAAAGAATTATGTAGTCTAAACCCCACAGCTTTTCAGCATAGAAAATTACATGAAATATCTTTACCATATGAAGATGGGTTTAATGAAAAAGATATACCAACAAAGGCAAAACCGATACATATGAACAAAGAGTATTTAGAATATTGTAAAAAAGAAATACAAGAATATCTAGATAAGGGACTAATAAGGCCTTCAAAATCACCCTGGAGCTGTACAGGTTTCTATGTGATGAAAGCATCTGAAATAGAAAGAGGTGCTCCAAGATTAGTTATCAATTATAAACCTCTAAACAAGGTATTAAAATGGATTAGATATCCTTTACCAAATAAAAGTGACTTAATTAAAAGATTAAATAAAGCAAATATCTTTTCAAAATTTGATTTAAAATCAGGATATTATCAAATTGCAGTAAAAGAGGAAGATAGATATAAAACAGCTTTTATAGTACCCTTTGGACATTATGAATGGAATGTTATGCCTCAAGGATTAAAAAATGCCCCAAGTGAATTCCAAGAAATAATGAATAATATATTTTACCCGCATATAGAATTTACTATAGTATATCTTGATGACGTATTAGTATACTCAAAAGGAATAAAGCAGCATATATATCATCTAGGAAAATTCATGGATATTATAAAAGAACAAGGATTAGTTTTATCAGAAAAGAAAATAAAAATTTTTACAACTAAAGTAAGGTTCTTAGGATATGAAATTTATCAAGGAACTATAGTACCTATTAAAAGAGCCATTGAATTTGCAGATAAATTTCCAAATGAAATAACTGACAAAAAACAACTACAAAGATTTTTGGGATGTTTAAATTATGTAGCAGAATTCTTACCTGGAATAAGAGTCACATGCGAACCTCTTTATAAGAGACTAAGAAAAAATCCACCTCCATGGACAAAAGAAATGACTTCTATAATAATAAAAATAAAAAATGCAGTAAAAGAAATACCTTGCATAAGTATACTAGACCCATCGGCTAAATTAATTGTAGAAATAGATGCATCAGAATTAGGATATGGAGGAATTCTTAAACAAATACCTCCTAATAGCTCAAAAGAACAAATAGTAAAATATCATTCAGGAATTTGGAACCAAGCTCAAAAGAACTACCCCACAGTTAAAAAAGAAATACTTGCCATAGTATTATGTGTTTCAAAATTTCAAGAAGATTTATTTAATAAAACCTTCTTAATAAGAACTGATTGTAAAGCAGCCCCAAATGTTTTAGAGAATGATGTAAAAAATTTGGTTTCAAAACAAATATTTGCAAGATGGCAAGCTATTTTATCATGTTTCGATTTTACTATTGAACATATAAAAGGAGAACTAAATTCACTCCCTGACTTTTTTACTAGAGAATTTTTGCAGGGAAAGAATGGAGCAAAAAGCAGCCTCCAGTGAAGATTATGGTCAACCTTTTGACCAAGTAAAAGAAACAAAATTACCTATTACCGTTGTACCAGCAAAACAATTATCATTAAGACCTATGACAATGTCACAGGTTGTAAAAGTATCATCATCATCATTACCTTCTAAGAGCTCTTCTATTACTACTAATAATAAATTCACATTATTACAACCATCAGATCTCTACAACACTCAACCTTTGAAAGAACAGTTTCCTTACTATGAAAAGCCCAATCCTATTAAAATACTAACCATTGAAAAAGAGTGGTTCAAAAAAGACAGAAAAACCCTATACAAGACTATTTTCCCAAACACTTTCCATTACATTCCTATTAACCCACAAAAAACCCAAAAATTCTATGAATTCATATTAGTAGACACTGGATCTATTGAATTAACACATTATAGAGACTCCAATACCAAACAACCTATTTATTCAAAAATAAAAATCATGAAAATATTATCTCTACAAGAATGGGAATTACCCCCATATCAGTCTAAAAACTTCTCTTTGAAGTTTGAACCTCAAAGCTATACCTATTATGATTACCAAGAAGCATGGAACCATATTTTATTCCTATCACCAAGTCCCCATTCTTGGTTTATATGGTTCAGGAAGGGGATATCATTACAATTTCCCAAATGGTTCCAATCATGGTTCCAGAATTTCGGACCAGTAGAAGCCTTCTTCCCGAAAGAAGCCAGTATGGCGTATGAATACTTTAAAAGCAAGTCATCATTCCTACAAGAATATAAATTCATTTCATTCATAGCAGCCATGGGAATAAGCTGGATTATGACATGGGAATATGATTCAGCAGCATATGAAGAATCTCCAAGCATACAATATCTAGTAAGAGTAATAAAAATTAAATGGTGGAACAAATATGATATAAATTTACTAAGGAGAGCAGCTATTGATCAATGGTTAACAACATCACAAAAGCGTCCAGCAATAACAGCCTCAAGCACCACCAATGAACAAATAGCATATAAAAAAGAGACTCAATTCTTAGCACAGAAGCGACAAATTATGGCAGCCCTAGCAGCGGCAACCTCAGAGGAAGATATTCAAAGCTCTCTACAAGCAATACAAACCGTACCTCTTGGAGAAGACGAAGAGGTCCAGTCCAGCCCAGCTCATTACTATCAAGATTCTCAAGACCCATTTGAAATGTAAAAAGTATTGTATATGCAATGAATGTAAAAGCTCAATCATAAAGAAAAATGATTTCTGTAAAAAAAAAAAAAAGTAAAAAGTAAAAAAATAAAAGTAAAAAGTAAAAGCAAACAGTAAAAGCAAACAGTGAATGTCGGCAAACAGTAAAAGCAAACAGTACTGTCGGCAAACAGTACTCAAATAGTCATCATTTGGGGTCTATAAATACCAAAGGCCTCACTCATTCAAGATCATCAAAAAAAAACTTGAAAGCTCAAGAAATCTCTCTACTCTTATATCTTCTTACTTTATAAATTCTCCAAGTATTTGTAATAATCTTCAAGAAAGTATCAACTTTGCAAGCAATAAAAGTACAAGTTCATCTCTGTAAACTTACTATCTTTCTTTTCTTTATTTTCTCAGTTATTATTCTTATAACATGAAAGAGTTTTATAAAAGGCTTAGATCTTTAAAATTAGTTAGAAGAAATATGAAAACAAGAGTAATGGCAATAGATAGAAAAATAAGAGAACTAATAACTGAATCTTCGAAATTAAAAGTAGAAATAAAAAAGATGGACAAGAAAATAATCAGAACCAAAAAGTTTCTACAACAAATTAAAACCATAAAATCAGCAAAAATCGTTAGACAAAATAGTAAAAATAAACGCATTCATTATGTTAGAAGGATGCATTATTTGCATATACAAAGCATGAGACAACTTTATGAGATAGAATCAAGAATACATGTATATAACGTTCAAAGAATGGATGGCAATCCCCAACCTACTAACCTTGTACAAGAACCTCAACCTTTACAAGATCCTATATATATATATATATATAATATTAAAATTTAAATAAATTTTGTTTTATGTGAAATAAAATTATAATATTAAATATAAATACAATGATAAAAAATTTTGTATTATATATATATATATAATTTTATTTTGTGTGAAACAAAATTAAAACATTAAACATGAATAGAATGATAAAAGATTTAGTACTATATAAATTTAATTAAAAAAATATTTATACAACGTAAAAAGCAAACAAATATATAATAATTTTATTTTGTGCGAAACAAAAATTTATGTAAAAAAAATATTTATATAATTTTTTATTAACAATTTTTTTATTAAAATATGTTATTTTACTATATTTATAATATATTATTTGGGATAATTATATTATTTTAGTTAATATATATTATTTAAAAAAATATTTAAAATTTATTATTTTGTATTAAGAATATTATTAAAAATATATTATTATTTTTTCTTAAAATAACATTTTCTTTTCTTTCGTTGAAATACTATGACAACAAAATTTTTTGTGTAATTGCTTCTACTCAATAAATATTATATTTATTTATTTTTATATTGCATGTAAAATAAATAATTAATGTTTAAAAAAGTTAATAAAGGATAGAAGTATTTTTTTTACCAATTCTTAGGTGAATATAAAGAAATTATGTCATTTGAACTATAATTCGTTGGCAAAGAAAGAAATACTCTTAATTATATATTAAATAGAATAATTATTTATTAGGCTCATTTTTATACAAATAAAAACTTTTCTTAGTTTTATATCTGTAATATTTTATACCAATTAGCTTCATAATTTAATTATTTTTTGAATAAATTAATAAAAAATAATACAAATAATTGTTTAAATATAATTGTATTTTAATGGTTAATTTGAAATAAAAGATAACAGACTTGTTGTAACTGCTATGTATTTTGTGCTTTGACTGCGTCGTCATCTGAGAATCCATTTTGCGTTTGGAGTTAGCTAACCAGCAGTGGCAGACATGCGTCTTCCTTTTCTTTTTGGACTTTGATGGTCATTTATGGTAGAAGTGGAATATGGTGGGTTCAAGAGCGTCAAAATCTATAGCTAGCTAAAACGATAGTGGAAGCACCTGCCAGCAAACAAAACAGTGAAAATATTTGAAGACATCACATCGACAATAACAGAGTAACAGAGGAATTAGTTTTTTTGTTAGTGCTGGTTTGTTTGTTCAGCCCATGATAAAAAAAAAAATAATAACAATAATAAATAAATTAAATTTACCTGATAACTTTTGATAGTAAGTTAACTTTTAAGGAGTGCTGCACTCCCTACTTTATCTGGAGTGCACTAGCTTTTGCCTAACTTTTGATAATAGGTTAACTTTTAAGGAGTACTGCACTCCCTACTTTATCTGGAGTGCACTAGCTTTCGCCAATTCTCATGGATATTTTGTTAATCCTTTTTGAATTTTTAATCAATTCTCTGTTGATTAATATTATTTTTTTACGAATATTAGATAACATATAACATTAAAGATGTGGTAGGATAAAAATATTTATTAATTAATTTTTTTAAATAACATGATAACACGATAAACATCTGAATTTCCTATTATATATTTTTAACATTTCAATTTTCACGATATTATACAGCCTAATTTAGATAGTCAAAACTCAGTAAAATAAGTAAGAAGAAGATATAGAATTCTACTTTTTGTTATGTGGTACAAAAATGATATAATAATATAATAAATTGTAATAAAAAAAATAAAATAAATAAAAACAAGAAGATATAAAATTTTACTTTTTGTTCTGTGATACAAAGATAAAATAATAATATAATAAACTGTAATATTCTAGTACAAAAGAACTTATTAAGAGCCTTCTATCTTTTTATTTTAATTTTGTTAAAAATACTAATATCATTTATTTTTAACTTTTAACTTTTAAAATAAATGCAAAGATGTGATCTTTTTATGCATTAGATAATTTAAAAAATTTATTATAGAAAAAGTTAAGAATATGAGTAAGTGAGAGACATAGAGAATTTTTTAACATATTAAATTTGAGTTATATCAAGTGATGATTAAGAAACAAATTAAAACTTTAAATTCAAAAAAAATGTCTCTCTTTTTGCAGTGTTTCACTTTAAGTAATGATTTTTTTATAGATAGTATTTAAGTGACAAACAAAATAATAAGAAGGTTCGTATTAGATTATGAAAACTAATGTCATCCCTACAATAGGATCGCATTATTTCAAAACATGCAAAATAAAATAATAAAATATAGTTTAATTAATTTATCCAATAAAACAAACCTACAACTTATATAAAAGTAGTCAAATATAAGAAATAATAACAGTTTTTTATTCTAAGGGCCTATATTAAATTATAACTTAAATTTATAATTATTAGTTAAAAACTTACAATAATGTACTATTTTTATTAAATTAGTTAAAAATAATATATTTTGATCTTATTTTTATGGATTATTGACATCAAATTTTGATAATTTGAGCAAAAATTTTGAATGTTTTATATCGTACATCTTTTTTAATAGAATAATGAGACAACTTAAAATGCATATTAAGAAAAAACTATTATTTTTATACATTTAGATATTCAAAAGATATAAAAACCAATTCTTTTAACAACACTTCAACGACTCATAAAAGTTAATACAATAAATGATTATAGATCAAAGTGATAGATAATATTGAAAATTGCGATAATAGTGCTTGATAATCATTAATTACGATCGGGTGAAGAGAATGTGGGAGGAGAAGAAGAAAATGAGAAGGAGAACAAGGAAATAATAGTGTAGAGTAGAAAATAATAGTAAGAGAAAATAATAGTGTGTGATACAATAAGAAGATATAATAAAAGTATAAATTAATAATTTAAAAAAGTAATAAATTTAAAAATAAAATATTTTTTTATCTATTAGAATTATGAATATAAAATTTTAAAAATACTTTGAATATAAATTTTTATCTTTGCTTCAAATTAAATACTGTTAAAAAAATAAATAAATAAATTTTGGCCTCACTTAAAAAAGATGAAGACAAATATAAATATCTATAAAATTTAAATAAAAATAATTTTTTGTAAATAACTAATATGTATTTTGGTTTATATATAATCTTTTTGAATAGGATAATATTATTATCTTTATTTGTTTTTTCTAATAATATATATATATATATATATATACTTCTTTATTATGTATTTTTATAATTTAACATTTTAAAATTTTTTTATAATAATATTAATTTTAACAAAATATAATATAAATAAAATCACATTAATATTAAAATAATAAAAAATATTTATTTAATAAATTTTGAAAAGAATAATATATTAACCAAAAAAATTTTTAAAAAACAATAGAAAAGCGACTGATAGTGCCTGTTGAGCCACTAGTAATTATAATAACAATATTATATGTATATAAAAATAACTACTTATATAAAAAATATATTAACATATAAAATATAAATTATAAATAAGTTAAATAATTTATATATATTTATATATAAATATATAATAATTAATAAATAATTTAATAATTAATTTTTGTTATATATAAATTTTTATTATAAAAATTAATATTATATTATATAAATTTTATCCACATTATTAAAATTTTTTAGATTCGTCGCGGTTGATACAATAAGTCATCTTCGCATCAGCTATGAAATTGTCTCAAGAATACATAAACCGATTCTCTTGGTCTCTCTTTCAATAGGTTGCAGAGGTTAGATATACCCTTTGTGGGTATCCCGTTTTTAGTGTTTTGCTGTCCAATTGGACCCTCGTTTGTATTCAATTATTATTTAAAAAATGAATAAATTATTACTTTTGAAAAAAAAAATTAAACTTAAATGAAATAAGGAACAAGATTGAAAGAAAATCCGTGTCTTTACATACTTCTCCAGTTTGAATGTAAGCAAATTTTATATATTGGCGTATGTGTATTTCGATGTTTTTATTGTTTCTTTTAATTTAGAGTAAAGTATCGTTTTTGTCCCTAACGTTTGGGGTAAGTCCCAAAGTTGTTCCTAACGTTTCAATCGTCCTATTTAAGTCCCTAACGTTTCAAAATTAACTCAATGTTGTCCTGCCGTTAGGGATCCGTTAATAGAATTAACGGCGGGACAAAATTGAGACAATTTTAAAACGTTGGGGACAAAAACGATACATAGAAATAAATTTTAATTTTATCTTTCAATAATATTAATTTTTACTGTACATAATATTCAATCGTTTTTTAAATTATAGTTAATCACATTACTTTTATTTTAAATAAATTAATTTTGTTATAATTTTATTCTTAAAGTAATGTAATTTTTTTATAAATAAATAAATTTTACACTTTCATTCTAAATAATGTAATTTTACTTTCATTATTTAATCACATTACTTATAATTTTTTTAATAATTTTACACTTTCATTCTAAATAAATTAATTTTTTTATAATTTTACATTTAAAGTAATGTAATTTTTTTTTATAAATAAATAACTTTTACATTTTCATTCTAAATAATATAATTTTACTTTCATTACTTAATCACATTACTTATATTTTTTTTTAATTTTACACTTTCATTCTAAATAAATAAATTTTTTATAATTTTATGCTTAAGTATTGTAATTCTTTTATAAATAAATAAATTTTATACTTTCATTCTAAATAATGTAATTTTACTTTCATTACTTAATCACATTACTTATAATTTTTTTATAATTTTACACTTTCATTCAAAATAAATTAATTTTTTTATACTTTTACTCTTTCATTCTAAATAATGTAATTTTACTTTCATTACTCAATCACATTACTTATATTTTTTTTTATAATTTTACACTTTCATTCTATTCATATTACATTATTTATTTAGAATAAAAGTGTAAAATTTATTTATTTATAAAAAAATTACATTACTTTAAGTATAAAATAAAAAAATTTATTTAGAATAAAAGTGATGTGATTAAGTGTAAATGTGATTAAAAATAATTGAATACTATGTATAGTAAAAAATTATTATTATTGAAGAATAAAATTAAAATTTATTTCTATGTATCATTTTTGTCCCTAACGTTTTCGTCCTATTTAAGTCCCTAACGTTTCAAAATCGTTTCAATTTTGTCCCGCCGTCAATTTTATTAACGGATCCCTAACGGTAGGACAACATTGAGTCAATTTTGAAACGTTGGGGACTTAAATAGGACGATTGAAACGTTAGGGACAACTTTGAGACTTACCCCAAACGTTGGGGACAAAAACGATACTTTACTCTTTAATTTATGTACGAGGAGTAGTGTTAGAGAGTCAATAAATTTTATAATTTATAATTATTAATTATTTATTATTATTATTTTTAATAATATAAAATTATATCTAATGGTATGAAATTATATATTTTTTATTAATTAAATTTTAATAAAAATACTAATTTTTTATATTTTTTTTGTATTATTGTTTAAAAATAATTTTATGTCCGTGTATTTTAGCAGGTGAGAGGTTTACGTATAACCATATGCTATTTAAGAGAAGGGATATGATTTAGATTTGGGTCAAAAATAAAACACCGTATGTAATAATTGCACTGTTCATATTGCTTAAGTCCATACCAATAATAATCTTAGAATAATATATATTAAATTTGTTTAAAATATTTAAAATATTAGAAATTAAATTAAAATTTAATTTTAAAATTAAATATTAAAATAATATTTTATTATGTATTATACTATTCAGATAATTATTATATACTACTGAATAAATATTATACTATTGAATAATTTTTATTCGGATAATTTTTTAAAAAAAATAATTATTGGATTAGAAATTTATATGCTGTAAGAGCATTTATAAAAAATTTCACATCAATCCAAAGTTGTTTGTATATTTTATTTTATTAAAAACTAACGTAACATATTTTTACGAAGAATATTTCAGTTTCATGTTTATTAATGCTCAAATTTAATAAAGCTTAGTATACTAGATCTCCAATATATGTTATTTTATATTGTGGTTCAATATTTGGATCGTTTAAATATCTTAGGAAAAGTTATTTATGAATATAATTTGCTCTGGATAAAAAGTAGCCCCAAAAAACAGATTACTTTTGAGTCAAACTTAATATTTTCTCTTGCTCCTAATTTTGTGTTGACAGATGCCACACAGGCAAGGATTAAGAAAATGTTATTAGGGCATTAGTAAGTTTTCACTTCACCCGGCCTATTATATTCACTGGATAAAAAAACTTAATTTGTTGCATAAATTATTTTATTATTAGTATTTTTGTTGATAATAATATTATAAAAATATAAATTTCTTAAAATTATATCAGCTTTGTTTTGACATTATAGATTATAATACAAAAAATTTATAAAACTAAACTATTTTCACAAAAAAATCATAAAAGATAAAAAACTCATTGATTAAAAAAATCAAACTCTCTGTAGATAAAAAAGACTAATAAAATTTTTAGTTATTATTGTTATGTGAAAAGTTTTATTTTTACTAATAATTAATTTTAATATTATTTATTATCTAAAATTTAAAATAATTTAATGTATATATTTTTATATTTGATTAAGTGTTAATGTACAAATAAAAATAATTAATTTTTATGTTTGTTATTTAAAAATAATATTTTTTCTCTCTATATAAAAAAATATAATTAGATATTAGTATAAAAAAATTATATTGATAGTTATAAACTTTACTCAAAATCAATTTTTTTTAAAACAATTGAATCTTGATTCAAATTATTAATCATCACATTAGTATTTTCTCAAAATTATATGTAGTAAATATTTGAAGAGAAGTGAGAATATATATTAAAAAAAAGCGATAAAACTTTAAAACTAAATAAAAAACTAAAAAATATGCATATAATAATAATAATAATATTTTTTATGTGAATAATATTACAAAATTATTTTTTAATTATAAGTTTAATGTAATCTTTAATTTATAAAATTATTTGAATTATATTATTTTATTAATTTTATTTTTATAGAATAAAATGATAGAGAGATAGAGAATGAGAGAGAGAAAAGAGAAAGATAAAGGATAGAGGGAGTTTGTTAATTTTGGAGAGAAAAAATGATTTTAATTGTAATAAAAGAATATCTCATGTCACGTTTTAGTTTATCAAATTAATTAATAATATAAAATATAAATTATAAGTTATATATAGAATGAGAAATTACAAGTTGAGAGAAATAGAGAATGGACGAATGATACATAGAGAATTATGGAGGACAGGAGATTATTAATTTTAGAAGAAAATATTTTATTTTAATTTTTATGAGAGAGTGTCATATAACATATTTTAGTTGTTAAATTAGTAATATATAATATAGCTATATTTTAATTTTAATTTTAATTTAATTTTAATTGTAATTAAAAAACGTTATATTACACATTTTGATTGTCAAATTTATAATTAGTTATTGATAAATAATATATAAGAGATACATAGTAGATGAAGGAATGAGAGATTGAGAAAGGAAGAGAGAGAAGGAGACCATTTTTAATTTTAGAGAAAAATATTTGATTTTAATTATAATAAAAAAAAGTGACATGTGATACATTTTAATTATAAAATTAATAAAATATAATAAATAGATATATTCGATCTTTGTTGTATATTATGAGCCATAACTACTCAAAATTATTTATTTTAATTCTAACTTTATAATCAACGAATTTAATGACTATAATTACCTACTTAATAACTAAAAATTATCACATCAATTTTATTCATCAATTTTTTACTTATAAAAAATACTTTTTATGTCTTAAAAAATATAGACTCACATAATTAACTTTATAATTTGTATATGCCTATAAATTATTCATTAATATTCTATATTTAAAAGATTTTTATATTTTTTAAATATTTATTGATTTCAGCGTTAGAGTATATTTTGTAAATATTTATCATTTATATTCTTTTTTGCTGAAATATATCTCTTTTGAAAAAGAAGAGACAATCAAATTCAATTCTTTTTTTAAGATGAAATGTATGTATCTCGAAATTATTATTGCACAAAAATAGAATAAGATCATACACTAGAACAAAAACATAAAAGCTTACCATGTATTTGAGATTAAAGGGAGTAATATTCTTTGTACATGTATTCATGAAGAATATAAGTAATAAGACATATTAAAATATTTTTAAATTAATCAAATGACGATTTAAATTATTTAAGTTGAATAAAAAATGACGTATATTATTTAAATAAAGAGAGTATGCAACTATGTGTGTAGGATAATTTAAAAACAATGAGGTGATAAGGAATAGGATCGGAAATGAAAAAATATAGTAGTAATTTGTAATAATTCTTCTAAATATTTTTTTACTTGTTAAATTAAAAAATAATATAATTAATATGTTACAAGTTTTTAAAAAATTTATTATGTTCAGACCTATTTAATAGTTAAAAGATGCCAAAACATAAAACCCGATTAGAGAGAATAAATTATTTTTCAGGAAAAAAATGTCACGCCAAAGAGGAAATTAAAAGAGACAAATTAAAGAAGAGAGGATCTGTGAATCAGGATGGGAAATATTTCTAAATATATTAAAAAGTGAAAACTCTTAATAATAAAATAATTTTAATTTTTAATGAATTCAATATATTTAAAACATAAAAACTTTTATTATATTCTTTATCTACTTAACGAGGAGAAATACTTATGTGTAATATGTGTTGTATATGTACCCAAAAAACATTGACATATATATACAATCACTTTGATATATAATATTTATAAAGGAAATTATATGGTACAGATCTAAATCTGTACAGATTTAAAGATATGATTACGTGGCAAAATCTAAACCACACATTCTAAAGCTACACTTTTCACTTAAAACCGTAACTCTTCATAAAGAAAAGCGTCACCTAATGGAAAAAGGTAAATTAGAAGATTTGAGAGAAGAAATAATTAAGTTATCAAAATTAATAGATCAAAAATTAATGATTTTAACTAATGTTAACTATAACGACACCGAATTCTTAAAATCAATACAAAATGACTTTTCTCAAAATCTTTATTTTACTATAAGTTTTATTGAAGGACTTCAAAAACCTGAAAAAACTTATTTTTCACACGGAATTTCTAAAAAATGTTACCTTAGAAATGATTTCCCACATCTATATCATACTTTTAACCCACAATTAAATTCTATAGTAGATATGCTTGAAGAAATATTAACATCCATAAAATTTCAAAGAAATAAGGAAAAAGAGAATCCCAAGGAAGAGAAATTTCAAAATATAATCAACATAACAGATTTAAAAGTAAAACCACCACTAAAATTATGAATATTGAAGAAAAATTAGAAGAAGTTACAATGCTTTTTAAACAATTAAAAATGGCTCAAGAAAATAATATTATGGAACAGGAATTTCAAATAGAAGAAGAATTAGTAAATTCTGAAAATATAGAAAATGAAGAACATATTTTAGATTATTCAAGTGACGAAAAACCAGCAATTCCAATACAAGTTAAAAATGAAGCTGGAACATCTAAGGATAATCAATCTCAATTTAAATGGAAAACATGTTTTGATAATTATGCTTTTAAAAAAGGGTTTATAAATAAAGATTCAAAATATACAAAAATACCGTCAAAATACGTTCCTAAAATTCAGGAAATAGAAGGAGAAAGAATGCTCGATTTAGACTGCAAAAAGAACGAAAAAGAAATTTTCGAAAACTGGTTGAATTCCTTCTTATTAGAAGCCTTTACTAATCCAAAACTTAGTGAATTGTCTGGAAGGGACATTTGGAATTACATAGGGTTTCATACTAAAGGAACTATAAGAGATTATACGACATCAATAGAAAACCAAATAATAGAAGAATTAGAAACAAAAACAACAGCTTATGATAAGATATTATATATAATGATGATTCTATATAAAGAATTTTTTGGAAAAAATATTATAGATCATAGACAAGAAGTCTATAATAAAGAATATCAAGAAGTAAAAAACCATTTAGCTAATATTCAGATATATGATTTATGTAATGTGGAGTCTTATATATGTGAATATAGAATACATTATTACAAATTAAAAGAAGAAGATAAAAATCATTATCTTAGTATGTACATAACAAAACTTCCATATCCTGCTAATGAATTTATAATGAAAAGATTTATAAGAGAAATAAATAGAGGAACAATTGAAAATAATTTTGGTGGAGCAACCTCTGCAATAAGAGAGGAAATAAAAGAACGTTGTATGCAAGAAGCAACTCAAAAAAGATTTGCAAATATAATTAGAATTTGTTGTCAGGATAATGAGGAGATACCTCAAAAATATGGTCTTAATAAAAATTTTCAAAGAAAAAGAAAATATCAATTTAGAAAAAGAAAATACTATCCAAACTGGAGAAAAAAGAGATATTTTAGAAAAGAAAATAACAATAAAAACAAAAGACAAAGAAATAACTATTGCCCGAATAAAAAAGAAAATTGTAAATGTTGGTATTGCCAAGAAGAAGGACACTACGCAAATGAATGCCCGAAAAAGAAGGATAAAAAGGATCTTACTAAACAAATAGAAATTGCTAAGTCTTGTTTAATGGAACCATTAGAAGAATCTGATGATAACTTAGACTATATTTTGAATATGTCTCGGAAACAGACTCAGAGACTGAGTAATAATGCTACATTTATTACTATAAAATAACAGAAAAGTTTATAAATGCTTTCATAGATTCTGGGGCAACACAATGCTTTGCTAGTTCAAATATAAAACTTGATTGGAAAAAATTAAAGAAACCATTAAGAGTTAGAATAGCTGACAAATCAATACATAAAATTGACCAAAAAGCAGAGATGGTTGAAATTTTTATTCAAAATTATAGATTCATTGTTCCATCTATATATATGTTAGATTCTGGAATGGATTTTATCATAGGAAATAACTTTTTAAAGCTATATCATCCATTCATTCAAGAATTAACCTATATAGTTTTAAAAGCTCCACACGATTCTTCAATAAATCAAAAATCAAAACGTATAAAAATACCAACTATTACTATAGATAAGATCTTAAAATTTAAAATATTTTCTATATTAGAAACATGTTATTTAAATCTATACTTTCAGATAAATATTCCAAAAAATAATCTTGAAATAAAGATAGAAGAACTCTTGGATGAAATTTGTGCTGAAAATCCTTTAGATATTAAAAATACAAATAACGAATTAGTAAGCATTAAATTAAAAGATCCCCCAAAAGAGATAAATGTTCCAAATAAAATTCCTTATTTCGCAAGAGATAGAGAAGAGTTCTCATTAGAATGTAAAGATCTTTTGGAAAAAGGAATTATAAGATTAAGTAAAAGTCCTCATGCGGCTCCAGCTTTTTACGTTGAAAACAATAATGAAATTAAAAGGGGAAAACGAAGAATGGTAATAAACTATAAGAAAATGAATGAAGCAACTATTGGTGATGCTCATAAACTTTCAAGAAAAGATTCTATTTTAGAAAAAATCAAAGGAGCAACTTGGTTTTCATCTCTTGATGCAAAATCAGGATATTGGCAACTTCGTTTAGACGAAGAAACAAAGAAATTAACCGCTTTTACTTGCCCAACAAAAGAATCAACAAGTGTGTTGCTTTATGAATGGAATGTATTACCATTCGGATTAAAGCAAGCCCCAGGTATTTATCAAAGATTTATGGAAGAAAATCTAAAAGAGTTAAATGAATTTGTTTTAGTATACATTGATGATATACTAATTTTTACAAAACAGGATAAAGAAGATCATCTTCAAAAATTATTAATAGTTTTAGAAAGATGTAAACAGAAAGGATTAGTTCTTAGCAAAAAGAAAGCAAGAATAGCAAAACAAGAAATAGAGTTTCTTGGATTAATTCTATCCACTCAAGGAAAGCTAAAACTTCAACCAAATGTTCTAGAAAAGGTAAATTTATTTCCTAACAGAATAGAAGATAGAAAACAATTACAAAGATTTTTAGGGTGTATAAATTATATTTCGGATCAAGGATTTTTAAAGAATATAACAGAATACACTAAAAGCTTATTTCCAAAAATAAGTACTAAGAAAGAATGGAAATGGGATGAAAAAGATAGTATACAAATTCAAAGAATTAAAGAATTATGTGAAAAACTTCCAGAACTTTATATTCCAGAAGAAAATGACTACTTAATAGTAGAAACAGATGTTTCAGACATAACCTGGTCAGGATGTCTAAAAGCTAAGAAAGCTATAAAAAGTTTGAAACAAGAAAAAGAATCACTAGATTCTAAATATCCCCCAAAGGAATTACTTTGCAAGTATATTTCAGGGACTTTTACTCCAACAGAACAGAGATATACCACTCATGAAAAGGAAACTCTAGCAGCAATTAAATCTCTTAAGAAATGGAAAATTGATTTACTACCCAGAGAATTTACATTAAGGACAGATTCAAGTTACCTAACAGGTTTTATACGATATAACTTAAAAGTTGATTATAATCATGGACGATTGGTAAGATGGCAATTATTTTTATTACAATATCCAATAAAAATTGATATATTAAGGGTGACAAAAATCTTATTGCAGATACATTAACAAGAGAATGGAGTTCGTCTACAACGCATTAGATCAAGAAATTCAAAAATACGAACAAGAACTCGAAAAATGCAAGCATTGTCAGTAAATAAGGACACAGATCCAATCCCTCAAGAAGGCCATCGAAGCAATGAAATCAACACAACAACCGAAACCATCAGAGTTTAGCCAGCTAAGCGTGGTGGACAAATCAGGTGAAGAAAAAATTCCAGAAAATAAAACAATTGCTGAAATTATCAAAAAATCCACCCAAGATAAAAAATATTATGTAATTTATAATGGCCCCATGAGAGGAGTATATGATGCCTGGGAAAAAGCAGCACCATTTACACATCAATCAAGGATAATTCATAAAGGAGGGTTTTTAACACTGAAAGAAGCAAAAGAATCCTTCAGGGAATATGAAGTTCTTCATCCAGAGCAAACCCTAAAAAGAGCAGATAAAGCTCCAATTCAAACCCAGAGAACAGGGATAATAAGAAACATTCCTACAAGGGCTGAAATCAAGGAAAAGAAAAGGATCTGTAGATCAAATCTCAGAGAAACCCTTAATATAGTCCTGAATTGGACTGAAGAAAAAAGAGCAATCTTGGGATATTATCCTATTGCCAAAGAACAGCTAACAAAACTGGTTATATTTCCAGATGCTTCCCCATCTGACACCTATCAGTTTTTCCAGTATGGATTAATTGATACAATTTTAATTTTTAATGATTTGAAAATTATTAGTGAGTTTCCTGCAGGATTCATTGATGCAGTAAAGAGATTTAAAAATATGATTGACAACGTAAATCCAAGGGATATATCCCTAAAATTTACAAACAGTCAACCCATTTTTAATGAAGAAGAAGAATGCTTGGTTCCAGCACACCAAGTAATATTCATGTCCGTCTTCCCAGGAAATTTTCAACCAATTGATCAGATACAAGATTTAACAATTTACAGTCATGAAGGAAGGCTAGCCAGTACATTAGCAAGAGTTTTTGAAAGAACTCAAAAAATAACAAAGGAATCTCACACAAGGATTAATTATAAAAGTAGAAATACTCTGCTTGTGTCCAGTAAAAGGAATGAAATTGAAGAAAGAGAGATGAGACTCTTAGTGGAATTTGAATCAGCATTCTACAACTTATCTGGACTCTTAGAAAAGCTCCCCGAAGGGATAAAGAGGAATCTCTGCTATTTGATAAAAGACAGAGAAGATCACAAGTGCCAGCTATGTGTCTCAGAGTTATCTGAGGAAAGCAATAATGAAACGGAATCAACCCACATGATAAAGGAAGAAGACAACGCATCTGAAGGTCACATGATGAAAGAGGAGGACAGCACATCTGAGCATCTCTCAACATTATTGCATAGTGACGTAAGCACTTAGGTCATAGAGCACCAACAATGTAGCTGGTGCAAGATAGCAAACAATGACGTAAGCAATGACGTCATAAGAAGGGTAAGGATGGGAATTGTCCATCAAACTCAACTATTATAAATAGGTTGCTTAGGCAATTACAAAAGCATCAGACAATAGAAAGCAGGAGGCTAAGAGTACTCATATGCTAGGATAGCAAGGAGGAAGCTGCCAAGACGATTCTATAGTCTGAAGAATAATTCCTTTAGGAAAAACCAATTCTAAACTCCCCTCTGGAGTTAGTATCTACAATCTCCCCTTTGGAGACAAAAACATCTTATGTAAAATATTCTAAATAAAAGAAGTTTTTCTCCAGAAAGGTACGCCTTTATCCTAATCTCTTAGCCATGAATTATTTAGAAAGTTTAGAATTAACGGAAGAATCTGATTATTATAGATTATCTGCCTTATTAGATAATGAAAAACAGGCTGTTCTAAAAACAGAATTAAATCTCAAATCAAATGAAAATTTTAATAAACAAAATCTTTTAAAAGAAGTTTTTAATAGAAAAAATATAATATACTATGGAAAAATTCAACTTGAAGCACCTATAAAGATAAAATCCGCCAATGGAGAACTTGAAATAGCTTTGATAAATGATGAAGAATTGAGTAAACAAATTGAGAAAATTAAGGATCAACAAAAAAGATCTAAAATTGGATGGATCCATATTAGTACTATACAAGTCTTAATCAAATCCACATACATGAAAGGAATTAATTCACCAATAAGCTTAGCAATCTGCGATAAAAGAATTACTGATGATCCAATAGATCAAATAATTGGAATTGTTCATGGAAACTTGGCAAACGTAAATGTTAAATTCAATGCCCATCTTGGATACGCTATACCTTTATCAACTGAAAATCTTGGAAGATCTATAAGCTTAGCTTATAAATTTCACAGAAAGAATCTAATGGAACAAGATGATGAACCATTTTCAATTACATATGCAATAAATTATGCTTTAACAAATAGCCATCATAGTATAATATTTAAAAACAGAGAAAGAATTTATGTTGATGAATTATTTCAGAAAATCGTAAAAACAGAAATACCAAAATATAAAGCTATTGAAAACCCAGTTCTATTATTAAAAGAACCATCAGGAAAATTAGTTTCATCGAATTTTCAAATAAGAGAATCTAAAATTAATAGCCCTTTAAGTTTATCTAAGTTAAAGATTAAAGAAGAAAATTCTGAAATAAAAGAATTAACAAAAAAGGTCGAAAAATTAAATGAAACCCTAAACACTAAGTTATGACAATAAATAGAGAAAATATATATGTAACCTATCAAGACAAGAAACAAGAGCTCTTTGAAAGAGAAAATCGGTTGAATTATTTACAGTTTTCTGAAATAAATCAAAGAGCATTTGAAGCTCTAAAAGTAATCTATAACAAATTGAAAGGAGAAGTTGAAGAGTTAGAAAAATTAATAGAATCTCTAGAAAATAGTAATGAATTAATGATAGAATTTGCAGAAATTCTAAGATAAATAATGAAGTATACAAAGATTGAAAGACTAGAAAACAAAATAAAAAGAAAAAAGGGCGAAAAAATTAAAAAGTAAAATAAAGGAGTATAAAAGGGAGTTAAATAACCTTTAGTTCGAAATTAATGACCTTATAATAAAAAGGATAGAAATAAGAACAAATATAAACAAGTTGGAGCTAAACTTAAAAAATTTATAAATGCCTGTAAAACCATATTATGACTTAAAAGAATTAAAGCTGTTGAAAGAAAAAATGGAGAATGAAGTTGAAAAATTAAAAAGATATTTAGAAACAACAGAAAGTGTAGAAATAAAAGAAGTTTTTGAGGATTTGAAAAATTATATTAAAGAAAAAGACAAACAGATAAAAAATTTTACATGCAAAAAATAATATTATAAACTAAAACAAGATTGAAAAAACTATAAAAATAAAATCAGAATTAGTAATAGTAGAAATGGTCAATACTTTTGATTATAAAATTGCAAATTATAAAGTACCACCAACCAAATCTATACAAATTATAAACTTATTCGAATCAAAATATGAAGAGTTAATAGAAATTTTGAAAAAGAAATTACATTTTAAAATTGGTATCAGAGCCAAGTTAACGATTAAGGATAACACTTTCTCTTTAAGCAACACTTTTAGTGACACGCTTTTGAATCACTAAAAGACAAAAATCTGTACAAGGTACATCTATACACTAGATGGACCCTATTTATAAATGTCATATAAAAGATAAGAATTAACTGATATCAATGTTTTGGAGATAAATAATTTAATACATTTTACAAACATAAAGAATAGGGTAATTTATATAAATAAAATAGGAAAATATTATTTGTATATCAAAATCAGCCACTAAAATTATTTATTAATATATTTATGTATAAATACATGTGTGGTCGTTTAATTTATTTTCAATGTATATTTATATTCTAACATGTATTTTATATTAGTTGTTGACTTTGGTGGCTGATTTTAGTGTACACGTAGTATAATCCAATAAAATAAATGGAAGAAAGCATTACGCAAATACAATAATTTAGAAAATCAAACGCAAATGCAACAAACCTAACTATACGTAATCCACGACACTCTAACACAGTTTCTGATTACACGTAATCTGCTAGATCCTGTCGCGAATTACGTTCAAATGCTGCAAACACATAAACTGCTACACCCTGTAGCGGTTTATGAAGAGATAGGCCCAAAGTGTATTCTGCGAGACCTTGTAGCGGATTATGAAGGGAGCGATTCACTATAAAAATCACGTGACGGTGTAGCGAATTTCATTTCATGAGTGTTGATAGTGACTTAGAGAGAGAAAATAGAGAGAAGTTAGAGGAAAAAGGTTAGGTTTAGGGTGAGTTTCTTGGAGCAGTTCCATTAAGCGAAACCATGGAAGATGAAAGGCGCTTATACTGGCTCAACGGCGTTACTCACGTAGCTAGAATCATCAATAAAGAGGTAAGTCTCTTTATTCTCTTTCAATTGGTTAATATCTATATATTTTATTTAATCTTAAGTAAGTTATTTATTAATTAGGAAAATAGAACCTTAGTTTAGTTTAGGTTTTGAAAATTAAAATTTAAAATTTAAAATTTAAATTTAAATGTAGAGAATTTAAAGTTAGATATTTAGAAATTAAGATTGGAATTTGAAATGTGGGATTTATGGCTTGTTAGTTTTTGCAATAATTATCTAAAGTTGAAAATTTGAAACCTAATTTTTTGGAGGTGTAGGGTTTACTAATAGAAATTTAAGATTCACAGTTTGATTTAATTTTGTGGCGTTTGTTGTCCTAAAGTTTGTAGATGGTAAATTTGTAATTTTAAAATCTAGGTGGTTTATGTATTGAAACATAAATTAGGGTTTGGTGATATCAGTGCTATAAATTAATCATGTCGCTGGGTTTGTTGAAATATCATCATCGCTGTCCCCACCAATGTCAACAGGCTCTTTATCCGAATCATCCTCTCGCATCGCATTTTCAACCCGATCTGATTCCCCCTCACGACTAACATCTAGAATCGGATGGGCTGACGTAACTACCCCAACTGCACCAGCTGGACGCCTGATAGGCATCGATGTATTAGAAGTATCCCCCATCGTGGTCGACTGAGAATTCAGCACCGATGCCCTAGAACTATCCATGCCTTGTTCCAACTTCACAAACAACTCGTGTATCCTCACTTCTGAAAAACTCCGGAAATAGTGAAACAACACCTGCATATCTTCATCGGATCGTATCACAAATGTGTCATATTTCACGCCGGTTGACACAACGGCAATAGGAATCTTGTGGAACAAATTCTTCACTCACTTTGTGCCGCACACGCACAACTTCTGCAATATACTGGTCTTCAGATCTAACTGTGTACTACTAGATGATTTGACAAAAACACTCAGTGATTCTCTGTCGGTAAACTTCACACCGTGATTCTTACTCTTTTTTATTTTTCAGAGGAATGCACTAACACTAAAAAATTTTTTTCACTCTCCATTCTAAAATTTGGAATGAAAATGACACTCTACATAATTTGATAGGTATATATAGGCATTTTCCAAACTGCCACGTCTTTCATAATCTACTATAGGGTTTTACAAAATACATTTTGAGCCTATCTCTTCATAAACCGTTATAAAATATAGCAATTTATGTGTTTGCAGCGTTTGAACGTAATCTGCGATAAAATCTAACAGATTATGTGTAATCAAAAACTGCATTAAAATATCACAGATTACGTATAGTTAAATTTATTACATTTACGTTTGGTTTTCTAAATTGTTATATTTACATAACACCTTTTTCTATTTATTTTATTTATATAAATTACCCTAAAGAATATCTCTCGTTGACAAGAATCCTAAAATTCCTTATTAGGAAAAATTTATCCATATTCACAAAACATATATACATGAAGAATATTCGCCTTATTTTTCATCCTCTATATCAATTTCTTCGGCTATTTTTTCCCAAAATATTTATATATTTTAATTTAATTTATATTTATAAAATATCATTTAATTGAGGCAGACAGGATCATGTACAAACCTAAAGTGCATGCTGCCACCCTGCAGTATACGGGCCACGCTTCGCTGCATGTGAAATACAATATCATAACATTATTGTACAATATTTGTGAAAGAGCTCTCTATAATGGTGAAAGTATCTCTAAGATTTTAAAGGATTTGAGTATAGAAAAGAATTAGAAAAAACTAAAGGGATTAATTCATAGATATGTAATTATTTTATCACAAGATTCTAAAATTCAAAAACAGTATTATATAAAAAATCTGATCTATGACTATATCGATATATCTTATTATTATTATTTATCTATTTTTCAGTTATATTGATATTATTACTACTAATATTATTATTACATTTTCATTATTATTATTATTATTATTATTATTATTATTATTAAAAATTTGTCTATTATGATATAAAATAAAGATTTTTTTAACTCACTGCTTTAAAAATACGTGTATATTTTTCTTTACAAGACTAAAATAATTTATTAACTATTTCGACCACAAACAATTTTAATTAGAGATAATATTCAATTTGGTCCTTGAACTTACACGCGAGTCTCAATTTAGTCCCTGAGGTTTCAATTGTCTTTATTTAGTCCCCGAAGTTTATAAACATGCCTCGTATTAGTCCCTGAGACAATTTTTAGTATAAAGACGTTAATAGAGCGATGTTGTAGACTATCACATGTCATATTAAAACTTGTAAAATGATGCAGTTTTGGTTTTGACATTTAAATAGCTCAAAAACGGCATCGTATTACTTATTTTGTTAGGTAAAATTTTAATAAACATCATTTAGGATGTTGTTTTTGGGTTATTTGAGTGCCAAAACCAAAACGACATCATTTTACAAAGTTTAGTGTGGCATCCGACTGTCACGACAGTGTTCCGTTAACGTTTGTACGTTGAAAATTGTTTCAAGGACTAAAATGAGTTATGTTCACAAAGTTTGGGAACTAAATAGAGGCAATTGAAACTTCAAAGACTAAATTGAGATTCGCGTATAAGTTCAAAGACCAAATTAAGTATTATCTCTTTTAATTATTAATTGCTACTTATTTATCATTATTAAAGATTTACTAAATTATAACAATTAAATATTATTTAATTTAAATTGATATGAACAATTCTAAATATAAATAATTAAAGCATCATAGTTAATAATCATAAATGTATTTTAATTCCAAATGTCAGTTCTTTTAATTTGTCAATTAATTTTATTTTAAAAAATTTATTAAATTTACATGATTGAATAAAAAAAATTAAAATTTAGATTACTCATTATTAGTTGTAACTATTAATACAAATATACAATAAAAACTTTTAAATTTTATAAAAATATTTATAACAATTATAAATACACAACAGAATCTTGATTATCAATAAGATTAAAATAATAATTACAACTAAATATCTATTAATTTGTTTATAAAGTTTAAAAATTTTTCTTGTACTCGTTATTTTCAATTTTATTCGTTATTCTAGTTGTATCTATTGCAAAATGTAACAAATGCAGTACAAATTTTTAAACTTTATACAAATAAGTACAATAGTTATAAAAAAATTCTTATATAAAAAAATTTTAAATTTTATAAAAATGTTTATGGTGATCGTTCTTTACAATGTTTTCAACTCGTTTTAACTTAAACAAAATTTCATTCATCTATGATATTAAATTAGGCTAAATCTAACTAGGAATGTCAAGAGGGCAAGGGGGAGCAGGGGATACCTCTTTGCTCCCCATTCCTGTCCTCAAATTTGCTCTCTATTCTCGTTTTCAACTGTAGAAAAATATTGCTCTCCATTTCTATTCTCTACAGAATTCTATTTTCTGTGGAGAACCTATTCTCCATCTATCTGATAGTTCTAATTAATTATTTTCATATGAATAGAGGTGCTGTAAGTATCCATCTTATACAAAAACAACAAGATTTTATACAAAAAGTCTAAACGACAAGATGGTGACTTCTTTCAAAATGATGCAATGGAGGAACGCAACAACGAGCCAAAAGATAGAGCAGTGGACGAGGTGGGAGACGCAGGAACAAAGAGAAAATTAGACACGACGACAGACTTACAAAAAAGAACACTGCAAATAGAGGGCACGACACAGTAAGAGTGATGGTACGGTGGGGTGTGACGATGCGGCGAGAAAAGAGAGTGACGAGGGGTGGCTGCAAAGAGGTTGGATGGAGTATGGACAACGTTAGGAATCTCTGAATTGAAAAAAGATTATGCAAATGAGGATTAGGATAATTCAACTATTAAAGACAATTTAATAAATTTATGAATTTCGGGGATTAACGGAAACGGGGTGGAGATCCCCTCTCGAATCCCCGCATTTGTCTCGAGAGAATTCTGTTCTCCATTTCCATCCCCACATAAAATATTTTCTACAGTCGAATCCTTATTCGAGACAGTCCCCACAAAAATTTACGCATCTCAGAGAATTTTGCCATTCCTAAATCTAACGCCATTTACTTGAAATTCATCATACATATAGGGCCAAATTTTCAATTATCATATTTATGACATGGACTCATATAAGCCACTAATATGGAATCTGAAGCGTTAGTTTTATAAAGGTCCAGTCTCTACTTTTTCTATCAAAGATAAAACTAATTTTAAAATTATTACATAAAGAATATTTTGATATTTTTATGTTTAATATAAAAAAATATTTACTTTTTAAAAATAACTCCGGAGTTTCAATATTTTAAAATTAAAAATCAAATTTTAATTTGTAATACAATTAAACAATTTTATGGGTAAAAGGACATTTTTTATTTTTTTACATTTTATAATATCAAATATTATTTATTTATGATTAACAAATTAAATTACTAACTGTTTAACTTATCTAAGTTATAAAAAAAATAAATTACTAACTTAATGGCACTAAGTATTTGTATGTAAAAGAAGAAATTTTAAATTTAAATCTTTATTTTTCATCATATGTATATGTATTTTTACGAAAATACAAATTTTATATTATTAAGAGTATAGGTATAGGTTTTGCTAATATATTATTTTTTATTAATTTTAAAAGAATTAAAATTAGACCATAATCAATATATGTGTAATCTCTTTGTCTTTAATTACTATATTAATTTAAAATCAAAGAAAGATTGAAATTTTTTTCGTTTTAAATATATAAAAAATTAAAAGATTGACTATATTACTTAATTAATAGAATTATATGAATAATAAATTAAATAATATCATCGTATTATTAATAATTGTATTACTCATGACATATCTAGTTATTAATATTTATCTACTAATTAGTTTGAATATATAAAAATTATATAATTTGTAAATAATAATTTGGGTAAAGTATTAAATTAGTTCCTATATTTTAGCGTAATTCTATTTTAATCTTTAAGATTCAAAGTGTCCTAGCTATTTGAATTCAAAAAATTTCATTTAGCTTCAATATATTCCCACTGTAAGGTCAAAGTTAAATAATTAACGGAATGTCCTACATAACAGCAGTACAAGAACAAGATCGATAATCTGGAGAACAAGTACAAGGTTTAAAGGCACAAAATTAACTGTGGATACATCAATATATTTATATTTTCTATAGAACTAATAAGGATAATAATAATAAATAAATGTATTGATGTATCCACGGTTGATTTTGTGCCTCTGGAGCTTGTACTTGTTCTCCTGATTATCAATCTTATTCTTATACTGCTGTCATCATGTAGGACATTCCGTTAATTATTTAACTTTGACCGACCTCATGGTGGGACAACATTAATATTGAAGCTAACTGAAAATTTTTTTTATTCAAATAGGACATTTTAAACTTTAAGGACCAAAACAGGATTATGTCTAAACGTAGAGGACCAATTTAATACTTTACCCTAACAATTTTAAATTTGGTATTTACTTTCGGTGATAATTTTGTTAAAAGATATGAATTAATTATATATTTTTTGGTAACAATAAAACAAAGTAAACAAAATTAATACCATTTTTTATCAATATAAAAATAGAGATAACTGATTTTTTTATTTAAAATTGATATTTACTTATATATATATATATATATATATATATATATATATATATATATATATATATATCATAAATTAATTTTATTAAATATGTATTTATTACAAACAAATTCATATTTTTTTTACTAAATTTGTACTTACAATTATTAGCATAATTAGGCTATTTTTTAATTTAGTCATTATAATTTTATTAATTTAGAGACCATCTACACAATATTAAAAATTAATATAGAAAAAGAATCATAATCACAAAAATGACATATTTTTTTGATCCTCAAAGAACCAATTTATACTTTCTCCACCATAGACAAATTCTATTTGTGAAATGTGATCTCATCTTCTTTCTTTCTATTTAAAAAGGCAATTTTAATAAGGTGATTGTTATAGTATCTAAAATTATTTGTTTAATTTATTAAAAAAAATTAAAAATTAATATTTAATTTTAAAAATATAAAAATAAATAATTATTAAATATTTAAAATTTATTAAAAAATAAATTAAATAAAAGTTAAATACTAAATTATAAACACAATAGAATTCACATTTTTAACAATTAATATTATTTATCTCTTCTTCTTGTAGTTCTTTCTATTGAATATTTATGGAATTATATATGGGACAATCATGTTTTAAGCTGCGGCGTTTGAAAAGAAAATTGAGACAGAAAAATAAAAATTTAAAAGATAAAATTTAAAAGACTAAAATTAAATTAAACTTTTATATTGTATTTAGTATAAAATATATTAAACTGATAAATCATAACTTAGCATCTTGTTTAATTTAAAATAAATATAAAAACTAACTGAAATAAGGATAATTTTTAAAATACTCTTAGTTATTAATTAAAAAAACAAAAACAAAATAAAAAATAAAATCCATTTTTCTTTCACCTTTTTTCTTCTTCCTTTTCTCGAAGACACAAACACAAAACTTGTTCTTTCTTCAAATTTCTTATTATATTGTGATTTATGATTGAATTTGAATAAGAAATTTCTGATTTTTTTAAGTAGCGTTAAAAGTTAGTTGGTTTTTATTGAAGGATTAAAAACAATGTTGCATAGGAGTAAGTAGTGTTGAGATGTCATAAAGTAGCTAGAGTCTCACTATAAGAAAAAAGTTTAGTATTTGGCAAATTTATCATCGAATTTATCATCAGATATTAGTGTTGAATTTATTGGTAGATTTGACAATAAATTTGTCAAAAAAAATATTGTCAAATTTTATTTTTTGACAGTAAATTCGCCAGTAATATTTGAAGAAAAAAAAGAGTAATTGGCGCGAGCATCACCTGAATTTACAGACAGATAAATTCGACAATAATCTAAATTAGTGAAACATTACGTTTTAGAACATAGTAAAACTTTACCGTTGAATAAATTTGCCGATCATAAACTCTCTTCCCTCTCATTTTGAATATATCTCTCTTTCTCTCTTTCTCCTCCCACACTCTCTCTAACCCTCACATCTCTCCCTCAACAATCCCCTTCGGTAGCCTCTCCGACAGCCCTCTCTCTCTCTCTCTCTCTCTCTCCCCTCCCCTCTCCTCCCCCCTCCCGGCCAAGCACCTCTGTCAGTCGCTCCTATAGCACCGACCACCACCAGCATTTTGTTGTCGTTGCTCCCTCTGTCTCTAGCAACAGTTGCTGATATTCCGGCGACCACCGGCAATCGGCCACCTCCAACCACTCGTCTCCCTTCTCCAATAATATAATCGTTTTCTAATTTTTTTATTTTAGTTAAATTTAAGAATATTTAGATTTTAGTTATTAATTAGTATTATGATTTAGGCTTTTAAGTTGATTAATGTTTTAGGTATGATTTATGTTTTTGAAGTTTGTTTAAATGATTGAGTCGAAGTTGATTAAAGATTAAAAAGGAATTAATATCTCTACTAATAAAATTTATTAGAAACAATGCTTGAAACCTCTTAGTGGATGAATTAGGATTTGAACTCTTATTTGTTGTCTTAATGATTGAAAAATTAATAAGTTAAAGACAATTAAAGATATGACGACAGGCACATGTATCACGAGTCGACCTCATGGTCGTGGTAGAGGGAGGGTATCTACTGGTACCCTAGAGATTTCTCAATCATTGCCTTCTACTCCAACTACCCCTGGGACGTCACAGGATCAGTCATTCATCATCTTGGTCCCTAACTCTAACTATGTGGTTCCTTCTGTTGCGCCACCCTCGAAGTGGACTTCTCCACCACCTTCGTCTACTCAGCAGTGATGTGAAATTTTCTAAAACCACAATTCGGCAAGTGCACAGAATCGTATCAAGTAATACTACGGTGAGTAGGTTATCGTTCCAACGAGAATTAGTGGACTAAGTAACGATGATTAACCAGTTATTCTAATTATTAGACAAATTAAAGAAACAGAGGAATGAGAATGAGGAATCAAACGTGTAAACAAAGAGTAATAAAAATAGCAAATAATGAATGAACACAATAATAGTGAGAAAGTTAAGATTTCAGAGATGTTCGCTCTCTAGAAAAATAATTCTTGTGTTCATTTAATTGAAACATGCAGAGATCAATAACGACAAATCATAAATAATCAAATTCCAATTTATTGGCAATTCAATTTTTCTTTAACATAATTAATCGCTAATTCCTTAGTCAATTATTTAAGAAAAGAGGTGAAGAATAGATTTGATTTAGTTTCAAATAAAATTCAAGAATAGTCCTTAGGTTGAATTATATCTCACTTATCCAAGCTAGTCCTAAACAATTGAAACTTACAAAAAAAATGATTTCTAAAAATTTTCTAATCCAAATTTTATGTCACTTATTTAAATTAGAGCAATTGAAAATCACAAAGTGTCGCACACTCTTTGAAATACTATTTCTAGTTAAATAAAAAAGTTGTGAAAAAGAGTTTTTCAACTCAATAACTATATGTTATGTTTAAATTGCTTTTATAGAATAAAAAATATAATAAATGAATAATTAAAAAAATTGTCTAAAATTCAGCCCATCTGTGTTAAAATTTCTAGATCGTGCGAGTTTGCTTGTGGGTAGGATCGGATGTGGATTCATGGTATATCCTACCTTACTCTATCCGCATCCTAAATATATTATATAATATATATTTAAAAATTATATGCGTAGAGAAGGAAGTGGATATTGAAACCTCCGTCTTGTAAAAACTCAAAGTAACTATTAAACTAATTATTTAAATTATTAATTTAGTATTTTTTTAATAAAGTTAACCTAAAATAAATAACTAATTTATTTTTGTTTGTGTTATTTTAATACAAAAAATAGATAAAATAAAGAATAAATTGGAATTATAGCTTACTGGAATCCCAAAATTTTTTACTATTTTATTAAGAATTTGATGATCATATTATTTATAATTTTATGTTAGATTTTTTTAAGATTTTATTATTTTTAATATTAATTTAGACTTAGTATTTTATTTTTTATTTTATTAATATGTGTGAAATATGGAATGATTGAATTTTATATTTGCTTGAAAAAATTTAATTTTTCTGTGAGTAGGATCGGTCGATTAAATAAGGTAGGATTGAGAACTTTAAGGTATGAGCAGGGTTAGAATTAAAAAAATTTTAATTTACAGATAAAATAAAATAAAATTTAAAAAAGATTCAATTTGTAGATAAAACTATAGTAAAATCTAAATCCTATTTTATCTTATTTATTGTTAATCCTAAAATCAGTATCACATAGGGCTGGCAATATATACCCTACTCGCGGGTAACCAACTCGGACCAACCCGTTCGAGTAGGGTTGTCTACCCTACCCGCTGCGGGTAGGGTAGGGTAGGGTGCAAATTTACCTGCGGGTAGGATAGAGTACGGGTTTAGGGTATACTCTGCCCTACTCTATCCGCACCCTTCATATATTATATAATATATATGTAAAAGTTATGTATGTAGTGAAAAAAGTGAGTCTTGTACTCACAATCCTCTTTTTATAAAAGTTTGAAATAATCACTAAGTTAGTTGATGATCATATTATTTATAATTTTATGTTGAATTTTTTTAAGATTTTATTGTATTTAATTTTAATTTGAACTTAAATTTTTATTTTCTATTATATGAATATGTATAAAATTTGGAATAGTTGAATTTTATATTTATTTAATTTTATTTTGTTTCTTCGGATAGGTTAGGGTTTAGAATTTTAGGATACGGATAGAGTTAAGATTGAAAAATTCTCAACCTACAAATAAAATAGAATAGAATTTTAAGAAAATTTCCAACTCACAGATAAGACAGGATAAAGTTTAAACTCTATCATGTCCTACCCATTGCCAACCCTAATATTACACTTCACCATTATGCAGAAAAGACTAAATAAAAAAAATTCTAATATAACAGATTATATTAGCCTACCGGAACCTCAAGCACATAACTTTCAAATTCTGCTGACTTTTGAATTGTTTATTGCATTTTATTTGACCCGTTCCTTATGCGCTAGCCTTGTATAATTAAGTTAAGAAACTTATTCGTTCATGTTGTTTTTTGAACGTTTTAAAAATACTTTTGTAAAAGCTCATCAAGTCGAGATCCAACAAAGCAAAGTTTTCACATACTTATAGCTGGCTCAGCTCTGCACCCATTATACACTCACACATATATGTCTTGCAAAAGAACTACTCTAAGCCATTTTATCATGTCCTTACATGTACTTTTTTGCCATTTCACACAGCAAAACAGGACAAAAAACGTGAAAACTTTTCTATAATTTAATATCACTATTGTAATTTTAATCAAAGTTAAATGTAAATATAAAGAAGAGGGGGTAAAACGCTTTTTAATTTTCATATGGAAGTATAGTATGTGTTGGACGTTATTATGGAGAAAAGGGGTGTTTCACCTGAGTGTGGTGTCAGGTAAACTACAAATCGGACCGTGTGTCTTGTATGATGTTACTCGGACGGTCTGTGTTATAGGTGAGAAAACGGACCCTCCGACTTGTACTTCCCTACCACTTGTCGCGCTCAGCCGGCTCCCCAACGGTGCCCTACCCAACATTAAGCCCCCACACTCACCATCCTTTTTCACTTTACTCTTTCACCAAACAACATTCATTACCAATTCGTTTTTTTTCTTTCTCCACCCTCCAAGCTTGCATGGTGATAGCAAGCTGAAGATGCCAAAGAAAAAAAATTGAGAGATGTTAATCGTCCTAAACTTCATGTTATGCATTATCTTAGTCATCCAAAATATGTAAGTTTTTTTAATTTTTTTTATATTTCGTAATTATAATTATTATTGTTAGGTGGTTAATTATTATTGTTCTGATTAGAAATTGAATTTAGGAATTATTATCATTTTTACTAGATGTAGGCTTTTTTTTATTTTTTTAATATTTTATAATTAAAATTATTATTGTTAAGAAATTTATTATTGTTGTTGTTATTGTTAGAAGTTGAATAGAAATTTGTATTATTTTTGTATTCTATCATCTAAAATAATACACTTTTAAAATATTCTGTTATCCATTCTTCTCACTCTATTAAATAATAACAGAAACCACACTAATAAATTTTTGAATTACATACCATGAAGGAGAAAAATATAAATGCAGAATTTGAGACTGTTGAACGAGTTGCACATTTTTATATTTTTAATAACCCTAAATCAGACCCACCGTTTATTATTGACAGATTCAAATTAATATTAAAAAAAAAGAATTCAAATTCTGCAATTTTATTTTCAACTTGATATATATATATATATATATATATATATATATATATATATATATATATATAAATAAAACGTACCGTCCGTTTTGCATTATTAAAATTCAATTTACAACCATCAACAAATCGTACCCTTCAACTTATTTGTTTATTTTTGCTTAATAAAGAACTCGAATTCTACGAATTCTTTCACCTAAAAATGACATAAAATTGTCCTACCTTCTGGTCTATCACTTCTTATTTTCATTTCCGAAAAAAGCACACTAACGAATTCTATAACTAAAAAATTGAGCCGGGGCAAAAAGGTAATATTTTATTTGGGAGAGGGGTGCCATTCATAATTCGTAGTTCAAACTTGAAAGTTGAAACCATATCCCTGCTCAGTACGATTGAGATTCACACAGTGCTCACCCCCACCCCAGAGAGCTGACAACTGACATCTGAGAATCGGCAAATTGTGTTGGATTACTGGATTGGAAGCACACGGCCGGTGGTCCACACTTTTGATAAGTGCCTTTTTTTTATCTATATAATTCAACAAACTAATCAATTAAACTACATATAAATTTATATATATATACACACTAAAATATAAAATATATATTAAAAATTAATTAAATTATATATATATTTATATTTAAATATATGATATTTAATTTTAATAATTAATTTTAATATAAAAATAATATTTTTATACTAAAATATATAAAAAAAAATATAATTTTAAATTTTAACAATTACCCACATAATTATTATAATTTTATGCTAACACTGAAAACATATATAAAATAAATCTTATTAAAAACTTTTATTTGAAAAAGTAAAAATAGGAAAAAAAATCTTCATTCTATATGAATTAATAAACAAAAATATAAAAAAACCTAAAATCAAATAAAATAAAAAATAAGTATCCTTTCACATGTTATATTGAATTGAGAATACTAAAAGCAATTTTTTCGTTCATAAATCTATGAGCACACCTTTTTTTACACCCTGACATCAATTAATTGAAAAAAATATTATATACACGTTAAAAATTAGTTACTAAATTAATAATTATATATTATTATTTTAATTATTTTTAATGTATATTTTATATTTTAATATATATTTTATATAAATAATTAATTTAATAGTTAATTTTTAGTATATACCACTTGATATTGTTAATTGAATATCCACATTTTGTTTAATAATAATTCAATAGTTTTATTTTTCCTAATCTCTTGGCAATTCCGGCATCGTAATATCACTATCACTAGATGTAGATCACCTCACCTTCAACATCTCCTCTCACTCTCTTTTTGTCTTCCCTAAACTCTAATAAGTGCTTTTGTAAAGTAATAATCTTCTTCAAAGTTGAATCCCATAGCTATGTTAATTCTTCTCTCTGTTTTCTTTAATATCATCATCTTCCTCCATGATTTGCTCTTCTTTAACTTCTCTTACTCCGCCGCTATTAGAATTAAGGGACTTTCTTTTTCATTGGGCTTATACCAGTCCTTTGATGTATGTTTAATAATATTTTTAGCATAAAACTTAATTCGGTTCAATACTAATCAACTTACTAAGGTTTTTTATGGGTTCAATACTAATTAATTAATTTACTAAGGTTAATTAGAGTATGCTCTCAAAATCAATAATAAACTCTTACACAAAAGTAATTGTAATTATATTGCCTACAGCCTACTAAAAAAGAATTCACAAAAATAGAAATTAGAAAATACAAATTCAATCTGATGTCGTTGTATACTTCATTTAAAACCTACTTTTGCTAACTAGCATGTTATTAATGCTTTGTCGTATGATAATATTGCATTGTTACTTTTTCATACGACAGGCATTGGTCCCCTTAGTTTGTCGTTTTGGTCTCTTGGGGTCTATGAAAAAATGTATGTGAACGCAGATGGGAAAAGATCTAATATAAATGTGAACATTTCACTAACAAACTAAAGCGATGCGTGGAAATACTTGAGCCAAAGAGATTGATCTTACGGTCAACAGTAGAGCAAATCATGGACCCACATGTATGTTTTCATGTATAACTCATTATTCCTCAGTATTATGAGTTATTGCATGTTCAGCACGAGTGTTAAGTTTTCTTAGTGGGAAAACCTAAAACCAGAGAAGGAGGATCCGAAGCTTGAGAAAATATTTTGGAAAGGTCAATATTTTTTAACACAAAATATATAATATTAGTACAATTAAATTAAATTTTTGTTCAAAATATTTGTTAACCTTTATCAATCAATAAATACATTAAAAATCAAATTTTTTCTTTAATAAAAGTTTTTCTAAAAAATTTTTTATAAGCATGATACTTATTATTCATATTCATCAAGTTATTTATATATATTATAAGATAAAATTTAAAGAACAATATTAATGTGATGAATTAATTTTAAAATTAAAAATATAAGATTTCTCAATATTATTTTATCTTAATTTAAAAAGAATCTATATTAAAATACTAGCACGATAAGTATTTTAAAAATAGTGACTTAAATTTTTTTTTTTAAAAAGTCAAAGATGCTAAAATGAATGTTGAAAGTTGTTGCTGTGTTGCTAAATGAATCTATATTCTTTGTTATTGCTTAATTTTAATACAAAATCACACATTTAAACTTTTTTATATGTATTAAACAAATTAAAACTTATTTTTCTTCGATCAAACAAATGAACCGGTGTCTATAAAAATAAAAAGATCTGTTACACATACAAGTCCTTTTGGTATACAAATTTATATAAGTTGGCCCAAACCCAACAATAATGACCTTCAGTTTAGATTGCGTGTAAACATGCGCTTCCCTAACTCTTGAATAACGCAAACGGTTCATCTCGCTCAATCAAAATCACAACGCTCAAAATTCAAACAAGGATCAAAATCTCTTAAAAATTTCTTAAAATCGTCGCGAAAAGTGAAGGAAGTTGCGACACTGAATTCGATAAGAATTATGAAAAAATGAAATAAAAGATGAAGAAGAAAAAGCGGCAGAAGATGAGGAAGAGAAAAAGGAAGAGTTTTGAACTATACAGAACTTATCAGCACACATACACCGAAAATTCATAAATAATACATTCAAATAGTTTTGTGTTACATCCAAATTTACTGCAAATACAGAAAAATATTTTCTCTAATGCTGCATTTTTTTCTTTTTTCCCTTATTTCTTTCTTTCTTTTAGTTGAATAAATGTAAGTCCATCATCTTCCAAGTAATTTTGCAGCATTATGTGTTTCTTCTCCTTCTTTGTTTGATTTTTTTGTTTTTATTCTTGTTAAGAGAATAAAACAAAAAGAAAAAGATGAATAAGAAAAAAGAAGAAAATCGTGATGATGATGAAAAAAATAAAGAAGCAGCAACAGAAGATGAGGAGAAGGAAGATGAAGAGTTTTGAATTATGCAGAGCTTATCAGTACACATAGACAAAAAATTCTTATATAATACACTCAAATATCTTTGTGTTACACCCAAATATCTTTGTATTACAGCCAAATTTGCTGCAAATAAAGAAAAATATTTTCTCTAATGATGCATTTTTTTTCTTTTTTTTCCTTATTTCTTTCTTTCTTTTAGTTGAATGAATGTAAGTTATCCTCTTCCAAGTAATTTTGTACCATTTTGTGTTTATTCTTCTTCTTTATTTGATTTTTTTATTTTTATTTTTGTTAAGATAATAAAACAAGAAGAAACTTGAGAAGATAAAACAAGAAAAAAATGAATAAAAAAAAATGATGATAATGAAAAAGAAGAAGAAAAAGCAGCAGAAGATGAGGAAGAGGGAGAAGAAGAGTTTTGAATTATGCAGAACTTATCAGCACACATACACCGAAAATTCTTAAACAATATACTCAAATATCTTTGTGTATCTTTGTGTTACACCAAAATTTGCTGCAAATATAGAAAAATATTTTCTTTAATGCAGAACTTTTACATTACATTCAATTCAAACCATCAACGATGAATAACAATTTTCACAAATAAAAACAATATTATTCATCTACAGAATCATAAACTACTAATGGAAACATTAATTAGAATCGAACCACACCTCAGTCACTTGATTGGATTCAAAATAATAATCAATTTCGTTCTGGTTCAATTGACAATTTGAACTTGAATTATTCATTATCTTCAATAATGAGATAATTGTTTAAAATTGATTTTAGAGCTTATTTTAAAAATGTAGAGAACGAACATAAAAAATATAGATTGGGAGAGAACATAAATTAAAAACGTTGAAAAAATTCGAAAATAGAAATAAAATTCTTTTAAAAAAGATAGTTATATATTCGTTCGTTAATTAAAAAATTAGTTAAATTAAAAAATACGTAAAGTAAATTAAAATAAAATAATTTGTATGAATTTATATAGAGAAATGGAGAATAATTAAAAAATAAAATGAATGAGGTGCGTGCGTGCGTCATGTAATAACGTCACAATTAACCCGTCAAGTTATTATTATACTATTACTACTAATTTGTTATCCTTGTTGTCCGAGTATCGAAGAACTGCCTTAAACAATACTTTCCTTTCATTACATTGTCTAATATTGATTTTGTTTTCTTTGATCTGTGCCGTATATTTATTATCAGCAATCCCAGATATTTAGATTGTGAAATTGTGAAACGTGACCAATGTAAGGTACTTGCAACATTTTTTTTTCACAGTATTTTTTAAGTCAATAAATCAAGGATTAATTTATTCATAATTTAAGTTTTATTTAAAGATTTATTGTTGTCTAATGAATTATTGTATATATAAAATAAAATTTAAATTTATAATATTTATTTAAACAAATAAATGAATTGACTAATGATCAACTCAAGTTAGTTACTTGCAACAATTCTACTGGTTGTCTTCCCATGACATATGTTGATGCAACCCTCACAAGCCCAATAAACAACAACGGGGTAGGAGACCAAGACCATTATTGTGGACCAAGGCCCAAGTCATAAAATAAATAATTAGATAGCTCCTTGTTGGACTACCAAAAGATACAAGAGTGGGGAATAAAATGTGAGAGTTGAAACCAACTTAGGTAATTACCAAAAAAAAAATTTATTTAAGTTAATTGATTGGTAAGCTTATTCGTTCGTTTAAGTAAGTATTGGAGGTTCGAATCTCGTCTTATGCATGTATCAATTTATTGGTCAATAACAAATTTTTAAATAGAGCTTAGATCTACGATAAATTAATACTTAATCTATCGAATTGAGCAATACTGTAGAAAAAAAGTGACAATTGAATCACAAAGAGATTGTAAAAAACAACACCTTCAATAAATGTTGTTTAAATGTATTACTAGACATAATTAAATCATTAAAATATATGTTTAGAATTAAATCTTTTTAAAATTGATTTGATTTGATTTGAATTAAAATGAAATAAATTGAATTCAAAATCAATGATTTTGTTCGAGATATTTTTATGTAAAATACAAATTGAATTAATTTACAAATCAATATTTTATTTTTATAGTGTAATTTAATGAGAATTAATTTAATTTGACTTAACAATTTTTTCTTTTTAACTTTTATTTACACCATAATCCTCCATCATCATCGGCAAATCACCAATTCGCAGAACTCTATCATCAGATTTTCATGGTCTCTTTTCATTTCTAAGTCCTTTTTTATGTTGATATTTAAAAATTAAAAGTGACTTTTTGCATTTTCAGTACACTAAATTATTTTAATTCTAGTTAAATCATCTAAAAAATTAAGAGATTTTATCTTAGTTATAATATAAGTCATATAGATTTACAAATCAAATTAATTCTTTGTTTTGTTTGAATTCCAAACAACAAATTTGATTTGGTTTAATTTCATTTCCATTATATTCTAAATGCATCGTAGTTGATTTTGACTAATATGAAATGGATTTTATAATGTTGTCTACTTTCATGTCAGCTCACTTTAGAGTTCATAAGGAAATAACACAAAGATGGAAACTATTTATAGTGTTTTTATGTAAAGTTGATATTTAAAAATTGTAATTATTATTTAATAAATTTTAATTATCAATATTACATAAAAATAATTATATATAATTTTTTATCATTCATATCATGACCAAAAAAGATAAAATCAAGGCCAATAAAAATAAAAATCTACCTAAAAAATGGCCTCATCTATTTACTTGATTTCATAGAGGTTGAACATAATAACGGTTCAGTCCTAATTATTTGAATGATTAATTAATTTTTAAGATATCTTCCACCTTTTTAGAAGGAAGATATTATCAACATCCTTAAAAAAAAAGTTATCCACCAATAAAAGTAAAACTACTATGAAAAGTGATTCAACATTTTATTATAAATATATTGATGCTCTCATGTATATTTCAGATTCAATCTATTAAAAAATTTGCTTAAATCTTTGTTAACTTTGATATCAGAGTCTCTTGCAAGTACCATCCCTACTTCCTCATGAAGAACTCGGATGGTGGTACCTCAGCGCTAAAAGAAGTCAGACGCTGCCATAAAAAAAGCCTGAATCTCATGTCTTGATCCAATAGCAACTCAATTTCAAATAACCCTTGAAACATTTACCTAACACAAAATGAAAGCAATTCAAATAATGAAATAGCCCTAGAATCTTTATTTTATTAAATCTGATCGACTATGTGAATTAAATATAGGTTAAATTATTTTGATACGCTCTATAATTTTTTTAAAATTTATAATTAAATATCATATTATATCATATATTATGTTTATCTTAAGATTGTTTACATAAAATTATATATTAGTAAATATTACATTTAATTTATTTATTAAAAAAAAAGAATTTAACTAACTTAGGACACATGTTAAGTTTACAAATTAAGAAAGTTTTTGTGAACAGTCTAGCTACACATTCAAATATTTTTTGCAACCAAGTCCAATCAAATTGGCTCAAACTCAACAAAAATTACTTTCATCACACCAGCGTGTACACACGCGCATTTCAATAATGCAAAACATATCCTTCTTCGTTTTCGTCTTCTCCGTTTCCTCCTCCTCCTCCTCCTTCTTTTAAATTTGCGCACGTGTCTTCTTCTTATTATTCTTTTTCGTTATTGTCATCACCAATAGCACCAATATTTTGCTAATATCTTTATTGGTTTTGATTTTTCTGGTGACATCATTAAATAATTTCGGTTCATTTTTTAGTTTATTTCAATTCATTTGTAAATTAATTGAGGTTCACTTGATGCTGCTAATAAGTATTGACCAAATTTTTTATTCCTTAAGTAATTTTGATTTATTTTTTAGTTTAAGTAAGCTTCGTTTGAATCCAGAAATAAATGTATATGTTTTTATTAATGATTGAGTCTTTTTTACTGCTTGTTCAAAACTGAACTAATTTCAGTTCATTTGTGTGTTAATTGAGATTCACCTGATGCTAGTGATAAGTATTGACCAATTTTTTTATTCTTTAAGTAATTTCAGTTCATTCTTAGTTTATTTAAGGTTCATTTTGATCCAGAAATGAATTCAATGCTTTTGTGTTAATTGAGGTTCACTTGATGCTGCTGATAAGTATTGACAAAATTATTTAGCAAAGAACAATGAAATTATTTATTATCACTTTATTCAATTGCGTTAGATTCCACTTTATTCTATTCAATTAGTTCAGATTTGAACAAGTAGTAAAAAAATTCAATTATCAACAAAAACACATTAAATTCATTTCTAGATCAAAATAAATCCCAATTAAACTAAGAAATGAGCCGAAATTACTTAAGGAATAAAAAAATTTGTCAATACTTCTCAGCAATATCAAGTGAATCTCAATTAGCACACAATTAAACTGAAATTAGTTCAGATTTGAACAAACAGTAAAAAAAACTCAATCATTAACAAAAACACATCGAATTCATTTTTGGATCCAAATGAGTTTCAATTAAACTAAAAAATAAACCAAAATTACTTAAGGAATAAAAAATTTGGTCAATACTTATCACCAGTATCAAGTGAATCTCAATTAACTCACAAATGAACCGAAATAAATTAAGAGATGAATCGAAATTATTTAACGATGGCATTAGAGAAAATCAAAACTAATGAAGATGTTTGCAAAATGTTGGTGTTATTGGTAATGACGATAACAATAAAGAAGAAGGAGGAGGAGGAGGAGGAAGAGCGTGCACAAATTTGGAAGAAGAAGAAGGATGATGATGAGAAGAAGAAGAACTTGCGTGGACGAATTTGGAAGAAGAATAAGAAGAGGAGAAAGTGGAGAAAGAGGAGAAAGAGAAGAAAACGGAGAAGGAGAAGGAGGCACGTGATTTAAAAGTTATAACAACTTGGTTAGACTTGGTTAAGTATTTTGATTGGATGTAGAACTTTATTGTTTCGTGAAATATAAAAATTTTAAGTTTTCAAAGCTGCATTTGTTTATAGGAATGAGACACTGATATAGGGACACAAAGTTGTGTTTGATAGATAAGACAAAAAAAAATATTGTGTCAAAAAATACTAAATTAGTGTGTATTTTGTAGTCATCCTGACAGGAAGAACTCAGAGATACTAACAAATGATACAACTTATTTTTTTATTTTTTTTATTATTCTTGTTAAATGTTTATAATTATATTTTTTATTATTATATATTTTTTAAAGTTTTAAATAAAAAATAAAAATAAATTAAATTTTTATAATTTGTTCTACTTTATCACTAAATAGTTATCTTTTATATCTTATTTTTAATTTTTTGCAATGTCCTGTTTCAGAAATAAGTACAGAGCAATGTATTTGGTTTACTTTTATTAAATAAAAATATTTAAAATTTTTTACTAATAAACACAAGATAGTTAGATCCTAGAAAAAAAAAAGTTATGTAAATTTTGTAGAATGTGTTTACGAAAATTCCCGCATGAGAATTAAATGAAAAAAAAATAATTGAAAATCAAAAGATGTGTCGGAGAAAGAACGAAATAGTGAGTGAGATTGATATTGAGGGAGGGGAGTGGGGACGTTCTAATTCTGGGCGAGAATTTCAATTTGAAGATTAAAGAAATAAGCCATGATTTTCAATGTGATGTAGATGTAAACTCGGATCTGTGCCTAAACCTCACCCCACCCTTCTCTCTGTAAGCTTCTCTTCTTCTTCCCTGGTTCCCATTTAAATATCCATCTGCTTCCATTTTTTGTTTCCTACTCTCTCATTTTTTTTAATGCGGATATTCTTTTTCTGTCTGTCATTGTCAGAATAAGGGCTTAACATTCTGTTGGCTGCTTCTTTCTATTGAATTCTATGTTCAATTGTGTTAGAATCTTATATCATATTGTTAATGTGCAAGGAAAATGGGTCCATTTCATTAGTGTTAGATTTGATTGCAAATCTAAGCCTTTTCATTTTAAATAGGAATTTTGAGATTCTATCTGAGATTTAGTTTTTGGCGGAAGAATTAGTGAGTGATAGTTGCTGGTGATTGGGAGAGAGTAGCTTGCTCAAATATGTTAGATTTTTGGAAGGTGGAATCATACTTCAGCAACTGAGGAAGATGTTGCAATGTGATTTTGTTAGTAGTTATATGTCTTTAAATTATTTATATTCATTTTTAACTCTTGAGGGAATTGGAATAATTGCGTTACTTGTGCTTCATTGTAATAGCATTTGGATACTCATAATCACTTTGTGTTGATTGAGTCTTTCGTTGTTGCTTTTCTCAGGGGTTGTTTTGGCTCAGCATTCTGTTGGTAGATGTTAAGCAGATCTACTTGTTAAAATGGGGCATCTAAAGTTGCTATCTCAAACCGGTATTAATGCTATAGAAGAGGAAAATGGGCATTGCAATGATGGATATCCTAATAAAACTACTGTGGCATGCATGATCAATGCAGAAATTGGTGCTGTTTTGGCAGTGATGCGAAGAAATGTTAGATGGGGAGTTCATTATATGTCAGATGAAGATCAAGTTGAGCACTCTCTTGTTCAATCTTTGAAGATATTAAGGAGAACAATTTTCTACTGGAAGGATCCATGGCATGCTATCAACCCTGTTCGTTATCTCCAACCATTTTTAGATGTGATTCAATCAGATGAAACTGGTGCACCAATCACTGGTGTTGCTCTGTCGTCAGTTTACAAGATCTTGACTCTGGATGTAATTGATCAAAACACTACAAATGTTGGGGATGCCATGCACTTGGTGGTTGATGCTGTCACAAGCTGCAGATTTGAGGTGACTGATCCTGGATCAGAAGAAGTTGTATTAATGAAGATACTACAAGTTCTTCTAGCGTGTGTGAAAAGTAGAGCATCTGTAATGCTGAGTAACCAACATATTTGCATTATAGTGAACACTTGTTTCCGTATAGTTCACCAAGCAGGAACCAAAGGTGAGTTGTTGCAGCGGATAGCACGTTATACGATGCACGAACTTGTTCGGTGCATTTTTTCTCATCTTAAAGATATTGACAACGTAGAGCATTCATTAGTAAATGGAAGCAATGGTTTGAATCAAGAGGTACAAATTGTGTTAACTTTGTCCCTTTGGTTGCAATATTCATATGCTTTTATCGTGTGATTTTTTTTTTCAAAGTTAGTAGAAAGTAAAAAGGGGACCTTGGGGCATTGATACAGAACATTGCAACCACAGAAAAAGGGTAGAACATAGAAGAATAAAATTACCATATGTTGTGTACTCATTGTTACCAGCTAAGGGCACATTGTGTTCATTGATTATTTAAAATACTAGTATTTTTTTTCTATGGTAAAAGCTGCACATTTCAAATGGAGTCTTTCAGTTGTACTCTGAACTTAATGATAAATTTGGTGGTTAAATAAAATTGAGTATCAGGACATGCATATACTTGTACTTGTAATCACTCATATATATACACTTTTTGGGCAGACTGGTGGGCAAAATAATGAACATAATTCTACAAACAGACAATTGGAAAATGGGAGCTTGAATTCTGCAAGTAATAGGCAATCCTACTCAACAGGCATTGCTTCCAGTACTGAGAGCGTTTTGACAGTAGCTGTAGTGGATGACATAACAGCCATTGACAGCAGTGGCAAGGAGGTCGACCTAGATGAACTGGACCTCATGAAGGAACCATATGGGATTCCATGCATGGTGGAAGTGTTTCACTTCTTATGTTCTTTGTTGAATGTTGTTGAGCATATGGGAACAAGTACAAGATTAAATACAATAGCATTTGATGAAGATGTGCCTCTTTTTGCCTTAACTTTGATTAATTCAGCTGTAGAGTTGGGAGGGTCTTCTTTTCACCGGCATCCTAGACTGTTGAGCTTAATTCAAGATGAACTGTTTCACAATCTAATGGAGTCCGGTTTGTCAATGAGCCCCCTTGTAGTTTCAATGGTGTGTAGCATTGTTCTAAATTTGTATCACCATCTTCGTACAGAAATCAAGTTACAATTAGAAGCTTTCATTTCATGCGTAATTTTGAGGCTAGCACAAAGCAAATATGGAGCATCATATCAGCAACAGGAAGTTGCTATGGAGGCCCTTGTTGACTTTTGCAGGCAAAAAACATTCATGATGGAAATGTATGCTAACCTTGACTGTGACATCACTTGCAGTAATGTCTTTGAAGACATTGCTAACTTGTTGTCCAAAAGTGCATTTCCTGTTAACAGTCCATTATCTTCTTTGAATATTCTTGCTTTGGATGGTCTTATTGCTC